>NC_079171.1:34042301-34162301 GCF_947568905.1 Ostrea edulis
TGTTGTTGCACTATTTCCTGTCTTTCTAATTATTCCCTATGTGTTACAAGAGGTTTTAATTAAATTACAGGTTTTAGAGTAGTGAAGGATGTTGGTATTTAAGCAACATTGCACATAGGTAGACAATGTATTGTAATCATATATTTCTATTTTATAAATATGTTATCGAATACTTTGATGTTAGTTAGAAATGTTGTTATTTGTTGTTTGCAACTCATTATTATACATTTTGGTTGAGCATCACTGAAGAGACATTATTTGTCGAAATGCGCATCTGGTGCATCAAAATTGGTACCGTATAAGTTTTACATTATGACCCCTGGGTCGAAGCCTCTGCTGGTGGACTGTTAGTCCCCGAGGGTCTCTACAGCCCAGTAGGGCCAGCATTTTTTTATTTTTAGGTTTACAAACCCGCCGCTCGCTTTTTCGAATTTTCAGAAAAAAAATAAAATTGAGAAAATTGGGATTTTTTTTCTTTCCGATGTCAAATTTGTATCGGGATCGAGATTTTGAATTTACGAACTCGTATTTCCGGTTGATGAAAACATGGCGCTTTGATGGAAAAAACGTGTATGGCCTGGTTTAGTATTAAATATATCGACGGGAGTGCCGTTCGGAAAGTTTTCGCTCGATCGGAGGACACCCAACTTGCTGGGGAATTTGTTGTTCAGGGGTATGTTGGTGAGATGAGGCATTTGGTGAAAATTGAGGGTTTTAAGACTGACGCAGATGAAGCAAATTCAAGGCAGAGTGAAAATGCGATGCAAATACCGAACGACATGCCAATGCATACTGTCGCTGCATTTGGGGTGCGATACTTAGTGGTATACTATGAAAACAACGCCAAGGCAGTTCCCGAACCAACTAAACGAAATGCTTTTGATGTGCTCCGTGATGTAAACAGAGTTTATGACTGGCTGCCCCCACCCAAGTAAGTTCTTATCAAGTAATAAAAACCCTAAAAAAAAAAAAGAAAACAACAACAACAACAACAAAAAACCATGTAATTTTAAAAGTCGGCAATATTAAAATGCAATGTACGAGCAAATCCTCTTTTTGAGCTACTTTCACTTTACATGTATATAGCTATAGTGTTCCTCTTGAAATTTTATTTCAAAGTTTTTGAATTTTTGTTAAAATTTTGTAGAAGGACACCATCAAACAATAAGGACAAGCTCTATAATGATGTTCTTCAGAAATGTATGGATACCTTTCAAGTTGGTTTTCGTAGACAACAGCAGGATATTGGATCAAAGATCATCAACACTCTAGTGGAAACTCTTTGGTTTATTGACCCTTTTCTTGACAAAATGAAGGAAAGATCCTGCAAGATCCCAGACGAGCTCTACTTTTGTGGATACAGAGATTTGAAAAAGTGTCATAAAAAATATGTTGGTGTACAGGTAAACTTGATTGCTATGTGAAAATGATATTTGATATTTTGGATTATTGTTTTGAAAAAAAAAATAATAACAAACATGTCCAGGGTGTCTTAGTTTTTACTGAAATACTTCAATATTTTATTTAGAAATAGGATAACAACAACATACAGTGACTAAATTGTTTTTACAGATGAAAGAGCCAGAACTTAAGGCCAGGCTAGATGCCTTAGCAGAGGTACTGATGTATCCATGGTGGACGAATCCTCGCTTTCAAGTATTTTACAAATGTGTGAATGGTCTGTACAAGGCATTGGAGAAATACCATAAATTTCTAGCAAATCAGCAGGAGCGTACCAACCAAAACCATGCATCCCCCACACCTGTTAGATCTCTCAACGACAATTGGTCCTTAAAGTCTATAGAGGGTCAGTATTTAAAACATCATCACAAGGTCAAAGTTTTGAATAGCAAGGGCCAAAATAATGGTACAATGTACGTGTCATCAAAGAAATTTCAATACAAGGAAGGCCTAAAGATTTCTTTAATATATAAATAAAAGGCATCTGACAATTTTTCATCATTTTCTCACAAACAAAATTTGTTAAATATATTTAATATTTCAGGTAATCCAGGTCAGTCTGTACCAACTGACTGTAAATCCCTTATTTCAAAACTTGAAACCTTGGATACTTACGAAGCAGTCCCATTAGACAATTTTGAACCTAGTGAGGTGAGTGATAGGCGCAAATGGAGAATGAAGATAGAGAGCGTGTTACCATTTCCAGTATCATTGTTTTCAATCAGTTTTGGGAACTACATTGGCAATTCACTTTTTTTATGGAAAATACCATGTGCAAATGAAAGAAGTGCTGAAAAAGAACTTGAAGTAGTGACTCACATTAAGGACAAAATGCCTGTGTTTTCTACCAGAGCAATAAGGAAAGAGTTTTTTGAAAGATATCCGAATCTGAAACCATATGAACTGAGAAATATGTTCTTCAAGCTTACAAATTTTGAATACTGTGCAGAGAATCAAACCACTGCAGCTGTTGATGAACGATTCTTGAAGTTTATTTTATCTAGTGATGATGAAGACTTAATAGTGGACCTTAGGAAAAACAATGGCCGTCCTTGTGACCCGAAGCTACAACCATTTTGGGATGAACTTGCCAAGTTACTGGAGGAGGTTTCAACAGTGGATGATCGCCGCCAGCATTCAACATCCTATCTTCCATTTGCAATTTCTATTGATGATTTACGAGAACAAGTGAAAGCAAGACTTCCTCCAGGTGATCCGACTCCTTCAAATTCCTGGATCAGACTGAATTTCATGCCATCTAACCCAATGGCTAAAACGGCAGCAAACTACACCGGCAGATTCAATGTTAAATATGCTGTACAGCAACGATTGCTGCGTGCACAACATGATGATGCATCCTTTGCCTTACATCAGTTCTACATGTTGAAAGACATGGCCGTCCAGTACAGGGAATTTGCTCACATGCAGTGTCTTGATGATAAAGCAATCGTACCCATAGGTGAACCATACCGACCTGTTTCCACTGGTGTTAGGGCACATCATCAAGGACTGACAATTAGCAATAGCAAAGGCCTACTTTGTCTCGATCACGATTACAGCATTGCTGGGATGGTACCTTCAGTGTGCTTTCAAGTGTCTATTCCTGAAAATTCCAGAGATTCATTTCATTCAGGAACCTTACATATTACACTGAAAGACAAGGTATTCCAGAGCTCCACTCCATTTAGGCATGGTATGGAAACCATCAACATTTTGCGGGAGTTTCATAGTCATGATGATGTGAATTTGGATAAGCCAATACTCTTCCGTTATACAGATGGTGGTCCTGACCACAGGACAACATTTCGCTCTGTTCAAGTTGCTGCTTTGCTGGAATTTATAAGTTTGGATTTAGACTTGCTAGTCTGTGTTAGAACAGCCCCAAACCAAAGCTATAATAATCCTGCAGAGAGGATGATGTCAATTTTGAATATTGCATTGCAGAATACCGCCCTTTGTCGTACAGCCATGTCTGAGGGAAGAGAGCTACAAGCAAAGCGATTGACATCACTTGCTTCCATACGAAGATATGCTGAGAAAAATCCAGATTTCAAAACTGACTATATAGATTCTATTCAGGAGCCTATCACTATTATTTCTGAACGATTTCAGAAACTTAAACTAAAAGGAAAACCTGCTCATGTGCACAGTGCAGCAACAGATGGAGAAATCAAAGATCTGCTTGAAATTATTCATGTGCTCGATCAAGACTACAAAACAGAAGATATTTCAAACTTTGAAAAATCTAGGATGGTTCATGCATTCATGAAGTCACATGCAAGGTTTCGCCAGTATTCCTTTCAGGTATGGTAATATGCATTGTAATTTTTGCATGTTAAAATGACATATAATGGTGTGAAGTATTAGTTAATGTCCCTTCGTAGAATAATAGCTTGCTAGCTTTTGGTATCCTAATTATTTATGAAGCTTAGATATGCATTAAATTGAGCTTGATCAAAGAAACAGTGCATGTACTAATCTTGTAACGAACACTCATTCTTTCATGCTTTTTCATACTCAGCTAGTATACTAACTTTCCTATTGCACACTCTACCTGCTTGCTAATATAATATGGCTAGGACACTGGATCATAAATTTCAGCTGAAGAAGTGCAAGGATGCTTGCTGCTCATATTGCACAATTAACCCACCTAGACTTCCTCATGATGTGTTTGAACAGCTTTCTTTCTTACCTGACCCAGTATTGGGATGTGATGGCAGATTCAAACCATTTACTGAAGTTTATGGCACTGAAACATCAGATTCAGATAGACCCTCTTTGCACAAAAAACCTGAACTTACAGAGAGAGACAAAAAATTCAAGACCATGCTTGTTGCTGGTTTGTTACATGTTTACTTGAAAATCATTTTAAATGGTGTCAGTTAACAAAGTTTAAACTTCTGCTGGGTACATTTTAAGTTGTTAAATGTTGTTCAATCTGATATTTAAAAAAAATGTGTTCAAAACAAGTTCATTTGATATTCTTTACCATTTTCGATGTTGGTAACATCAAAAATGGTAAAGTTTTTATTTATTTCATCCATCATATGTTGTTCTTTTATTTAATAGCCAAAGTTCGCAACTATGTTGTCTGCCATGACTGTGGGAAAAGACGGGTTGTGTATTCTGCTGCAAAACTAACTAGGGAGCAAGAAACCGCAGTCACTCGTGTGAAGGAAGAGCTGCTTTACTCATGTGGTAACCCTCTTTTCCCTGGTGGTGCTTACCAAGATATTATCATCGTTAAGGAGGGGATGAATTGTCAGAGCCCCATGGAGACCACGTACTATTCTGGTACTCATTTTAATTGATGCATTTTATGAGAATTTTGAAAATTGTCTACAATTCTACAGCCTCACAATATATATGCTCTATGGAGGTAGTTGGTAACTTATGACAAACATAATATCAAAATAGTTCATTATTTATAACAGGAACTGCCCAGGTGTTTGAGTCTGTGTGTTTTCATTGTGGCAAAGACGAAGATTTGGCTGATAACGATGAAATAAACAATTTAAGGTCGAACTATCTTGTTCGTCCCATTTGTAACCACTGTGTAGCCAGTGGAAAGGAGCCGGTTACACGAGCATCAAAGAAACAGCGAAAATAAATGTACATTACAGAATAAAGTCGATAATGAATCAAAATATGGATTTTTTTTTTTTTTATTTCCTCCTCCTCTGGGACTTAATAATTCTTGGGTTCGTAAACCTAAAAATAAAAAAATGCTGGCCTAGCTAAGTACTTCGTTACTAGCTTGAAAATACGGATGTATATGTAATTGATTTTATAAAATTTAGAAATTCCTTTCAAAATTAAGGATTATCTCCCTCATGCATAGATCTTATCCTTGGACGAATTTGGCTCCACTTTTTTGGCACAGTAGGTGTGGCACGCTAAAGAACCCGCATTGCTCAATAGCCGTAAGCGCCGAACATAGGCCTAAATTTGAAGCCCTTCACCGGTCTTGGTGACGTCTCCATATGAGTGAAAAATTCTCAAGCAAGAATCAGTGAATCAATCAGTCATGGTGTTCTTTGAGATACTTCATCCATTGCTTGAAATACAATTTTGTGTTTGATTGCATCTGTTGTTTTGAATGTCGATGTACTGTAAAACAGCGGAAAGCGCATAAATTATCTTCATATAGTTCTTCTCTGTTGACATTCTTGTCTAGTGTGATTATCGACTTTGACGATAAAATGTACAGTCTACTCCGGATATAATGAAATTCAGGGGACCGACCTGAATTGTTCATTATATCCAAAGTTCAATAAAACCAATGCTGAACTACACAAATATTGCTACTGGGGAATTACTTTTAACTTCAATATAACAGATATTTCAATATAACCGACATCAATATAAGTGGAGAGGACTGTAGTTCAGAAGTTGTACGGGATCACCCAAGAGATAATTGAAATGAAATATATCAAAATGCACATTCATTACGAGCACTGGTTTCCACTTGGTATCAGAACGCTGTCTCAATATGTAGTCCAAGAGATTGAATCGCTGCAGACGTTTTCGGACTTTTTCCAGGTCACTGCGTCTAGATACATAGATTGGTCGCGGAAACAACGCTTCGTTAGTGTACGGAATGTAATATCTGTAATCCCCAGTTTCGGTATTAATTAAAATCAGACCGAAATGAAGATTTAGTCGGAAAGCATGTTGTTGACGATCATAAATATCCTCCAAAGATTCCATAAGCTCAAAAATTGAAAAATCGTTAGTAAGAGGGATGTTATATATAGATGCTACGTGTCGCTCTTGATGACGTCGGAGAATGTGTGAGGTGTTCAATTTATATGTTTCTTGCAGTGCTTCGTTTCCAATCCATGGTTCCTCTCATCTCTCAATATTAATATGGAGAGGGTTGTAAGAAACCACCACCTTGCTGCAGATGATCTCTCATCTGATGTCTGTACAGATCACTGCGGGTAACACATACAAGTTGACATCTTTGACACCGGTATTGACGTTATGGAGTAGGTGAAACAGATCTACTAGGACCTGGTACTGGTGATGTTGCTCTAGCGGGGTGTTGATATAACTAAAATAAATTAAAAAAAATTAATATTAATGTACTAATAACACAAAAATATTAATAGTGCTTTTTACGTAAATGTGATTGATAGTCCTAGGTTGTTTTTTTTCGAAAAAAAAAATAGTTATCTTTCTTCCTCTGCTTCAGGTCACAATCCATTCTGGTCGATAACTTAATGAAATACCTGACTGACCACAGCATAAAAATGAATCATTATACGGTCGTAATCAATTATGTATATCGTACTGACCGCAAGGTGAATAACTGAACAAATTAATGGATTTAAAAAGATGAATGTGGATATACGTTTAAGACCCCTAATTAAAGTAGTTGTGAACATAACCTTTAATAACAAGAGTACCGCAAACGGTATATAATACGCCCGTGAAATGCTTACAAAGGGTGTTTTTCTTTATTACTATAATTTGTATAACTTTGCATCAGGTAGTATCAGCCATCATGAGGCTGTGACAAACTTTCATATGAACAAAACTTAAAAATCGAGATTTCCTCAAAATGGACCAAGTTTAACAACCTGTATTTTTTTCAAAAATGGAAGAAAATCAAATCCTTCCCCAGATGCACATCTTCGATACCCATACAAACACTCCACAAAATAAGATGGTCCTCACTTGAAAACTATGGGAGGAGTTGAGCGGACAAATTGTGTTCAAGGGGTTGATGCAAGGTGAAGATAACGAATAGTGATCAATCTCATAACTCCTACAAGCAATACACAATAGATAGTTGGGCAAACACGGACCCCTGGACACACCAGAGGTGGGATCAGGTGCCTAGGAAGAGTAAGCATCCCCTGTTGACCGGTCACACCCGCCGTTAGCCCCATATCCTGATCAGGTAAACGGAGTTATCCGCAGTCAAAATCAGTGTGCCAAGAACGGCTTAACAATCGGTATGAAACACGTCAGACAGTATTTGACCCAATGCGAGGTTGTATTGACGAAGTAGATCGTTATAACGACCATAGAATTTGCGAAATGCTGACTTCAATGGAGACTGTTGAATCCCTGTACCATCAACTTGTTTGTTAGTAGCTTTCCTCGGTTTAAAAACTGACTATACGCAGAACAAGCTCTTGCATATCGAATCAGTTGAGATATATAAACACCATATACAGGTGATAATGGAATATTGCTATATAAATATGGGAAGTTGACGATGGAGAAGCTGAAATCATCCCGTTTGTCATACAGTTGAGTTGTCAGTTTGCCGTTAATGTCTACTTTCACAGCGAGATATTTTTTCTTCTCACGTATATATTTATATATATATATTTTTTTCATTACATACGTATATATATATATATATATATACGTATGTAATGAAAAAAATACATCCAATCCAATGGGTTCCTGGCACCATAGGTGAGGAATGAGTCGGAATATCCTAGGATATTTTATCCCAACCAAAATTGTATGCTTCCAAATAATACATATATATTTAAAAAAAAGTTTGATGTCTGTCAAGCAAAAGGGTTATCAAGATATTAAGTGGACAGTATATTATATGTCCAGTTTGACCCTTTACCTTTGACCATGTGACCTCAAAATCAATAGGAGTCATATTCTCATGCATATACACCAGTGTACTAAGTTTGATGTCTGTCAAGCAAAGGGTTCTCAAGATATTGAGCAGAAAATATACTCCAATGTCCAGTTTGACCCTTGACATTTATACATGTGACCTCAAAATCAATAGGGGGCATTTTCTCCTAAAGATGTACCAGTGTACCAAGTTTGAAGTATGTCAAGCAAAGGGTTCTCAAGATATTCAAACCAAATATCTTTTCACTTTTGATAAATGTAATTAATTAATACCCCCAAATAAACAAATAACGAAATGCTTTTGTACATATACTGTCATTCCGGATGCGTCTTCCTGCAAACACTTAGTATAAAATCATAAAACTAAAAATATCTCATTAATAAAGAATGAAACATGAATGTTTTACACTTACAGGACTTTCATTTGATATTTGTTGAAATCTTTTATTACGAAATTTGATAACTGATATCAATAAGGGATTATTTCACCGAATCAATTTTTTAAATTCTCACTTTCCCATGCACACTTTCTAACACTATTACAAAAATCAATCGACTGCTCCTGTGGCCGATGACAAATCGCATCTTTTATTGAAAAAATCTAACACCAAATAATTTTTAATGAAAAAATAAAAACAAATTTAGACATATGTAATCTGGTGTTAGGTTTTGTATTAGTTTTTATAAAGATTTTGGAAAACAAATTAAATGCATGTTCTCCATTTTGGATCGTCATTTCGACCCTCTTAACGTCATTTTCAGGAAGGGCAGCATATATTTTTCCCAGAATCTGCATACTCGGAATAGGTTAAAAATCCATGCTGTACCAAATAACAATTAATTGCCGTTAGAAGTTGTTTTTACGTAAATCATGCCAGACTTACTATATCTTGCCTACTTCCGCTAAATTTCTTCATCTGTCTTGAGGAAGGGAAGGATATAATAAAGTAACTGTTCATCTCGTTGGTTATTTTAGTGCTCATATATAATGTATGTATATCATTCCTGCGTTAAAAGCACTTTTCTTTAACTCCAGTCACAGTTGGAATCGGTCTAACTCATACCTGTCACCTGTGGATTTCTTTTATATATTCTCACGAAAGGTATGGCGAACTGATCGACCTCTCTGTTTTCAGTAAAGGAGACATTTAATTTTTAATAAAAGAGAATCAAAGATTTTACAACTGTACGATTATACCTTTCTAATAATCATTTCGTTCAGAAGAACATGCACAACAAATTCATATTAATATATATCAATATAAAATATATATCTACATATTTGTATATATAATCCCTCCAACAGAATCGTTCTTATTAATTGTCTAGTAGCAAGGTGAAGATAACGAACATTGATCAATCTCATAACTCCTACAAGCAATACAAAATATATAGTTGGGCAAACAAGGATCCCTGGACACACTAGAGGTGGGATCAGGTGCCTAGGAGGAGTAAGCATCCCCTGTTGACCGGTCACACCCGCCGTGAGCCTTATATCCTGATCAGGTAAACGGAGTCATCCGCAGTCAAAATCAGTGTGCCAAGAACGGCTTAACAATCGGTATGAAACACGTCAGACAGCATTTGACCCAATGTGAGGTTGTACTGACGAAGTAGATCGTTATAACGACCATAGAATTTGCGAAATGCTGACTTCAATGGAGACTGTTGAAATCCCTGTACCATCAACTTGTTTGTTAGTAGCTTTCCTCGATTTAAAAACTGACTATACGCAGAACAAGCTCTTGCATATCGAATCAGTTGAGATATATAAACACCATATGCAGGTGATAATGGAATACTGCTATATAAATATGGGAAGTTGACGATGGAGAAGCTGAAATCATCCCGTTTGTCATACAGTTGAGTTGTCAGTTTGCCGTTAATGTCTACTTTCAAAAAAATATCTAAGTATGAAGCAGAAGTGGACGACTCTGTGGTGTCGTTTATTTCGAGCTCACAGGGATATATCAAATCGACATATGAATGAAAGCTATCATTGTTAATAGACAAAACGTCATCGATATATCTAAAAGTCGAATTGAAGGCCACAGCGAGATATTTTTTCTTCTCACGTATATATATATATATATATATATATATATATATATATATATATATATACGTATGTAATGGAAAAAAAAAAACATCCAATCCAATGGGCTCCTGGCACCATAGGTGAGGAATGAGTCGGAATATCCTAGGATATTTTATCCCAACCAAAATTGTATGCTTCCAAATAATACATATATATTTAAAAAAAAGTTTGATGTCTGTCAAGCAAAAGGGTTATCAAGATATTAAGTGGACAGTATATTATATGTCCAGTTTGACCCTTTACCTTTGACCATGTGACCTCAAAATCAATAGGGGCATTTTCTCCTAAAGATGTACCAGTGTACCAAGTGTGAAGTCTGTCAAGCAAAGGGTTCTCAAGATATTCAAACCAAATATCTTTTCACTTTTGATAAATGTAATTAATTAATACCCCCCAAATAAACAAATAACGAAATGCTTTTGTACATATACTGTCATTCCGGATGCGTCTTCCTGCAAACACTTAGTATAAAATCATAAAACTAAAAATATCTCATTAATAAAGAATGAAACATGAATGTTTTACACTTACAGGACTTTCATTTGATATTTGTTGAAATCTTTTATTACGAAATTTTATAACTGCTATCAATAAGGGATTATTTCACCGAATTAATTTTTTAAATTCTCATTTTCCCATGCACACTTCCTAACACTATTACAAAAATCAATCGACTGCTCATGTGGCCGATGACAAATCGCATCTTTTATTGAAAAAATCTAACACCAAATAATTTTTAATGAAAAAATAAAAACAAATTTAGACATTTGTAATCTGGTGTTAGGTTTTGTATTAGTTTTTATAATGATTTTGGAAAACAAATTAAATTCATGTTCTCCATTTTGGATCGTCATTTCGACCCTCTTAACGTCATTTTCAGGAAGGGCAGCATATATTTTTCCCAGAATCTGCATACTTGGAATAGGTTAAAAATTCATGCTGTACCAAATAACAATTAATTGCCGTTAGAAGTTGTTTTTACGTAAATCATGCCAGACTAGTATTACTATATCTTGCCTACTTCCGCTAAACTTCTTCCTTTGTCTTGAGGAAAGGAAGGATATAATAAAGTAACTGTTCATCTCGTTGGTTATTTTAGTGCTCATATATAATGTATGTATATCATTCCTGCGTTAAAAGCACTTTTCTTTAAACTCCAGTCACAGTTGGAATCGGTCTAACTCATACCTGTCACCTGTGGATTTCTTTTATATATTCTCACGAAAGGTATGGCGAACTGATCGACCTCTCTGTTTTCAGTAAAGGCGGTATTTAATTTTTAATAAAAGAGAATCAAAGATTTTACAGTTGTACGATTATACCTTTCTAATAATCATTTCGTTCAGAAGAACATGCACAACAAATTCATATTAAAATATATCAATATAAAATATATATCTACATATTTGTATATATAATCCCTCCAACAGGATCGTTCTTATTAATTGTCTAGTAGCAAGGTGAAGATAACGAACAGTGATCAATCTCATAACTCCTACAAGCAATACAAAATAGATAATTGGGTAAACAAGGACCCCTGGACACACCAGAGGTGGGATCAGGTGCCTAGGAGGAGTAAGCATCCCCTGTTGACCGGTCACACCCGCCGTGAGCCTTATATCATGATCAGGTAAACGGAGTCATCCGCAGTCAAAATCAGTGTGCCAAGAACGGCTTAACAATCGGTATGAAACACGTCAGACAGCATTTGACCCAATGTGAGGTTGTACTGACGAAGTAGATCGTTATAACGACCATAGAATTTGCGAAATGCTGACTTCAATGGAGACTGTTGAAATCCCTGTACCATCAACTTGTTTGTTAGTAGCTTTCCTCGGTTTAAAAACTGACTATACGCAGAACAAGCTCTTGCATATCGAATCAGTTGAGATATATAAACACCATATACAGGTGATAATGGAATATTGCTATCTAAATATGGGAAGTTGACGATGGAGAAGCTGAAATCATCCCGTTTGTCATACAGTTGAGTTGTCAGTTTGCCGTTAATGTCTACTTTCAATAAAATATCTAAGTATGAAGCAGAAGTGGACGACTCTGTGGTGTCGTTTATTTCGAGCTCACAGGGATATATCAAATCGACATATGAATGAAAGCTATCATTGTTAATAGACTAAACGTCATCGATATATCTAAAAGTCGAATTGAAGGCCACAGCGAGATATTTTTTCTTCTCATGTATATATATATATATATATATATATATATACGTATGTAATGAAAAAAAAATACATCAAATCCAATGGGCTCCTGGCATCATAGGTGAGGAATGAGTCGGAATATCCTAGGATATTTTATCCCAACCAAAATTGTATGCTTCCAAATAATACATATATATTTAAAAAAAAGTTTGATGTCTGTCAAGCAAAAGGGTTATCAAGATATTAAGTGGACAGTATATTATATGTCCAGTTTGACCCTTTACCTTTGACCATGTGACCTCAAAATCAATAGGAGTCATATTCTCATGCATATACACCAGTTTACTAAATTTGATGTCTGTCAAGCAAAGGGTTCTCAAGATATTGAGCAGAAAATATACTCCAATGTCCAGTTTGACCCTTGACATTTATACATGTGACCTCAAAATCAATAGGGGGCATTTTCTCCTAAAGGTGTACCAGTGTACCAAGTTTGAAGTCTGTCAAGCAAAGGGTTCTCAAGATATTCAAACCAAATATCTTTTCACTTTTGATAAATGTAATTAATTAATACCCCCCAAATAAACAAATAACGAAATGCTTTTGTACATATACTGTCATTCCGGATGCGTCTTCCTGCAAACACTTAGTATAAAATCATAAAACTAACAAGAGGCCCAGGGGCATTATAGGTCACCTGAGTATCATGTAACAACCTTCCAATGTTTGAATTAGGTTTGTGTTTAAATATAAGAATTTTACTTTTGGATGGAAGAAACATTGAATAGCTATGTGGTCAGCCCCGCCTTTGCACCAGAACCCCTGACCCAGGGGCCATAAATTTCAGTTTTGAAAGAAGCATCCTTGATCATCATTATCATACTATTAGTTTGTCTACTTATTACCCAGCAGCAGAGGAGAAGATTTTCAAAGAAATAAAATGCATTTTCATTATATGATCAATAGGGCCCCACCCTAATACCAGAACCCCTGACCCAGGGGCCATGAATTTCACAATTTTGAAAGAGGCATCCTTGCTCATCATAACCATGCTATTGGTTTGTCTACTTAATACCCAAGGACAGAGAAGAAGATTTTCAAAGAAATAATGCATTTTCACTATATGACTTATAGAGCCCCACCCTAGCACCAGAACCCCTGATCCAGGGGCCATGAATTTCACAAATTTTAACAAGAGGTACTGTGAGCAATGCTCACTAAGAATACCCCCCGCTTACCCCAATCTCCCAAAGGGTGTTGGTAATAGGTATAAACTACCTCTTTTCTGAGTGTTGCTACTTTGATGTCCAGTGCGCATGACCTTTGACCTTTTGACCCCAAAGTCAATAGGGAACATCTTCATCCCATGGGTAGTCCATATATATGATATGGTGACTGTAGGTGGAAAGGATAACGCTTTAGAGCCCGGAAACCATATTGCTACTTCAATGTCCAGTGCGCTTGACCTTTGGACCCCAAAATCGATAGGGATCATCTTCATCCCATTAGTAGTCCATATATATGATATGGTGACTGTAGGTGGAAAGGATAACGCTTTAAAGCCCGGAAACCATATTGCTACTTCAATGTCCAGTGTGCTTGACCTTTGACCTTTTGACCCCAAAATCGATAGGGAACATCTTCATCCCATGGGTAGTCCATATGTTTGATATGGTGACTGTAGGTGGAAAGGATAACGCTTTACAGCCCGGAAACCATACTGGTACTTCAATGTCCAGTGCGCTTGACCTTTGACCTTTTGACCCTAAAATCGATAGGGAACATCTTCATCCTATGGGTAGTCCATATGTATGATATGGTGACTGTAGGTGGAAAGGATAACACTTTAGAGCCCGGAAACCATATTGCTACTTCGATGTCCAGTGTGCTTGACCTTTGACCCCAAAATCGATAGGGAACATCTTCATCCCATGGGTAGTCAATATATATGATATGGTGGCGGTAGGTGGAAAGGATAATGCTTTAGAGTCCGGAAACCATTGCGTCTACAGACGGACGGACGGACGGACAACTCGATTCCAGTATACCCCCCACAACTTGTTGCGGGGGGTATAAAGAGGCATCCTTGCTCATCATTACCATGCTATTAGTTTGTCTACTTAATACCCAGAGACAGAGAAGATTTTCAAAGAATTTCTACATTTTCACTATATGTCCAATAGAGCCCCACCCTAACACAAGAACCCCTGCCCCAGTGACCATGAATTTCACAATTTTGGTAGAGGGCTCATTGTTCATTATAATTATGCCCACAGTTTGGCTTCTTGATGTCCAGAAGTAAAGAAGAAGATTTTTTAAAATTACACTCATTTTGATGGTTTTTGCCATTTTCACTATATGACCAATAGAGCCCCACCCTAACACAAGAACCCCTGCCCCAGGGGCCATGAATTTCACAATTTTGGTAGAGGGCTCAATGCTCATTATAATTATGCCCACAGTTTGGCTTCTTGATGTCCAGGAGTAAAGAAGAGGATTTTTTAAAATTACACTCATTTTGATGGTTTTTGCCCCACCCCTCAGGCCCCAGGGGGGCAGGGACCACGAATTTCACAATTTTTGTTCCCCTTCACCCACAGATGCTATATGCCAAAATTGGTTGAAATTGGTTCAGGGGTTTCAGAGAAGAAGCTGAAAATGTTCAAATGTTAACGCACGACGAACGACGACGGACAAAAACAGATAGCAATAGGTCACCTGAATGAATTCAGGTGACCTAAAAATATCTCATTAATAAAGAATGAAACATGAATGTTTTACACTTACAGGACTTTCATTTGATATTTGTTGAAATCTTTTATTACGAAATTTTATAACTGCTATCAATAAGGGATTATTTCACCGAATTAATTTTTTAAATTCTCATTTTCCCATGCACACTTTCTAACACTATTACAAAAATCAATCGACTGCTCATGTGGCCGATGACAAATCGCATCTTTTATTGAAAAAATCTAACACCAAATAATTTTTAATGAAAAAATAAAAACAAATTTAGACATTTGTAATCTGGTGTTAGGTTTTGTATTAGTTTTTATAATGATTTTGGAAAACAAATTAAATTCATGTTCTCCATTTTGGATCGTCATTTCGACCCTCTTAACGTCATTTTCAGGAAGGGCAGCATATATTTTCCCCAGAATCTGCATACTCGGAATAGGTTAAAAATCCATGCTGTACCAAATAACAATTAATTGCCGTTAGAAGTTGTTTTTACGTAAATCATGCCAGACTTACTATATCTTGCCTACTTCCGCTAAACTTCTTCCTTTGTCTTGAGGAAGGGAAGGATATAATAAAGTAACTGTTCATCTCGTTAGTTATTTTAGTGCTCATATATAATGTATGTATATCATTCCTGCGTTAAAAGCACTTTTCTTTAAACTCCAGTCACAGTTGGAATCGGTCTAACTCATACCTGTCACCTGTGGATTTCTTTTATATATTCTCACGAAAGGTATGACGAACTGATCGACCTCTCTGTTTTCAGTAAAGGCGGCATTTAATTTTTAATAAAAGAGAATCAAAGATTTTACAACTGTACGATTAGACCTTTCTAATAATCATTTCGTTCAGAAGAACAAGCACAACAAATTCATATTAATATATATATCAATATAAAATATATATCTACATATTTGTATATATAATCCCTCCAACAGGATCGTTCTTATTAATTGTCTAGTAGCAAGGTGAAGATAACGAACAGTGCTCAATCTCATAACTCCTACGCACCAGGCAATTTTCAGACATCAGCAAAATTTGTAAATCCTCTGAAAGCAAAATAAAAACCTGTCACGTGTCAAATGCACCCCTTCTAGTACATATAAATGATTCAAGGCATTGACAATCAGATCAATAGAAGAAAAGCAAGGCAGAGTACAACATGTCGAGAACAGGTGAAGATTTTCTTAAGAAATATGGGAAATTCGTGGATGATCTGATACAGGGTAGGATTGATACAGAAGCAGCCTTCACATATCGCGATGTTTATGGGGAATTCGGTGCTCAACTAACACATTTCGTCACGCCATACTTGTGGATTTTACCTGTAATTGCCTATGCTTTCCTTTTGATTGCGTTCAAAAGGAAGCGACTCTATGGACCAACACAGAAATGCTTGATTTGTATCATCGCTTTAGATGTCACCTTTTTACTGTTCACCGGCATCAGGGATGGGGTTCTCAATATCCTGAAAATGAATTACGGTTTTGTTGAGTACAGAATTTGCTGGCTTTTACTGATCTCATTCCGCATTCAATGGGCTCTAAATGCAGCTTCCATATGGATTAAATCCGGTATGTTAATCCACCAAGCTCTTTTGTTTCTCTTTCCATTCCAAATGCTGAGGTGGAATTTAAAACATGTTTTCATTCCTTTATCGGTTGTTCATTTGTTCGTGACTGTTGTTTATTGTGTGGCATTATATTCAGTTCCTATTAAGGGCATCCCAATGATTCAAGAATTTGTTATGGGCTTACCATTAAAAAGAATCGACGCTTGTGTGATAGACCAAGACCATACATATTTCTCTGACTCGTTCCACTTCGTCATCCACTGGTTCGTGATTGTTGTACAGCTGGGATATTTCAATGCTCTGCCTATTCTTATACATTGTGTTTGTACTGTCATACTAGCTTTCTGTATCAGGAGGGAAATGAAGAAAATGAAATTACTGACAAGCAACACTGATAATAATCTTCGTAATGTTAAATACCTAGTTATGATTAGAATTAACATAGCTTTGGGTATATCTTTCGTCATTCAGGAAATTCCGATATTCTTCTCATACATTTATTTAATGACTACGACCGACAACGCATCCTTTGCACAATCGACTGTAACCGTCTTTGTCACTTTAGCGTTAGGAATAATGAAACCAGTGGATGTGATTATTTATGCGAGCCTCAGCAATGCAGTGAAAAGGGAACTTAAAAGACTTGTACGGTGTAAATAGAATCGGGGCAGAATTGTCATTGTGGAATTCGTGGCCTCATCTCTTTGCAGTTTTAAATATCGACAAAAAATTGTCGTTCTCCCCATTGAATTATGAAATCAAAGTATTCTAGATCTGTGGTAGGTGATGGAGAAGGTCTGAGATGAAGAAATATTGAAATGAATATTAGCATCGAAAAAGAGGGGGTTTTTTTTGCTGTAGCTATAAATTCATAGCATATACTATATTGGAGAATGAACATTGATATGACAAGCGTAAGGAAACTGTGAACACATGATAGATAATAAATGTTCGAGTTCACAGTAAGTTATAAAAGGAACGAGTATTTGGTGGCACTGTTTTTTTTTTAAAGAAACATTTTCATTTCCACATGTGCCCGTGAGGATCCGGGTTAGAATATGTCCTCAGTACCCCTTGCATGTCGTAAGAAGTGATTTAATTGAGCTGTTCTTCGGATGAGATTGTAAAAACCTAGGTCACGTGTCACAGCAGGTGTGGCTCGATAAAGAACCCTTCCTGTTCAAAGGCCGTAAGCGCCGAACATAGACCTAAATTTTACAGACCTTCAACGGCAGTGGTGACGTCCCCATGTGAGTGAAAAATTCTCGAGAGGAACGTTAAACAATATGAAATGAATCAATCATATCCACATGCTATAGTTTCTACTGTATAATGCAAATCGATGTATGTGTGGAGGTAATTTATGGGTAAGCTGACCATGTGACGGTGATGTGGCTGTAAGTCCTCTACTGGAATAGTAAAACTAGAAGTGAATATAACGAACAGTTTATCCTGTAAAGAACATAAACTTAAGAGTACGGTAAACATGTCCCCTGGACACTCCAGAGGTGGGATCATGTGCCTAGGAGGAGTTAATATCCCCGGATAACCAGTCACATCCGCCGTGAGCCCAGTGTAACAGTCAGCGGAGTATGCCAGCATATATAGCAGTTGAATATTGTATTATCAAGAATGTAGGCGCATACATGAAGTCGTTTCTCCAAAGAACTCTTTTATTTTGCAAACAAAATATGGTTCCTTGCTTGTCGTTTGGATGTCGTGTGTTTGTTTCAATTCTTTGTATAAGTTACTATATGAATATGTTCATGGTGTATTTCACAATTCCTGGAATTTTGTTGTTTGACTCCATTATAAGACATAAATATATTTTATATATATTTGTCAGTTTACTGAATTTTATTCTGATAAAATGGAGGAGAATATTAAGACCCCGTTTCAACCCATTCGCTTTTGTCTAATATTCATTCTACCAAGATCCATCAGAGATCTCATTAATCCGCTAGACGTCAAAAAGCAACAGTGTTTGCCCAACTCTTTTATTTTGTATTGTCGATAGGAAACCACTGTGTGTTGTATCCTCGCACTTTACAATTGCGATTGTTCCTATAGGTATTAACAGTTTAGGGGAAAACATATCATATATGAGATTGATCATTAATCGTTATCTTCACCCTGCACCTTTCATAAATATAACAGCTAAAAGATACAAATTATCATTGGTTTGTTAACTCTTAAAAAGCTTAGTGCTACTGCTTGAACTATTCCTCGAATATCTAACTGGGGTAGAGGTTCGCGTGAGCCATGTCGCCTGTTGAGTGTTTATTACTACTGAAAACACTGGACACGATTGACGCGCTGAATACAACTAGTTAATTGTATTTGAAATTGACGAAGCATGTCGTCAGCTGTTTAATTAAGGAGGGTTTGTGTAGTTTCTTAATCTATAAATTTCTGGAATCTAAGTATCACGCCATTCCAACACATTATATAACATCAAATATTGCGACCGGTCGCGTCAGCTTAGAGGTAGAGCGTTCAGGGCTTTTTAATCAAGAGATCGTTTCTTCGAGCCCCGCTCGTGTAATAGCTGTGTCAAACCTAAGACGTTAAATTAGTGTTTGCTCTTTCACTAAACGCTTGATATTGGAAGTGAGAATCACGGGTCTTTCGAACCGATGTCTCGTGATGTGTTGGCTTGTTAAAAACAACCGAGAAGTTTTTATGACAAGGACGGGCTGTTGAGGACCTATTCTAACCTGGATCCCCACGGGTCACCCGCCGTGAAAGTATAAACAGGAAAGTAAAATTTTTTGAATGATAAACAATGATAAATTGTAACCAACTTACGTAGTGACTCGGGGCGAACTGTAGAACGAATACACACGTCACCATGACAACTCTGAATAGGATATTCATCTTCATTGTGAACTGTTCCTGCCGATAGTCTCAGAAATTATGATGGTAATGCGGAATCTTGTCACCATCGATACTGTGACTTAACTATTTATAATTATACAAATCGACAAATTATCGTAATAATCAAATCATCAGAATAATCTCTTGCCAGGTGGAGAGGACTAATTTTACAGTGACCATAAAGGTCAGGCTGAATATCATTCATAAATTAAGGAATTATTAAGTAAAAGTTAATATATAGCCGTTAATCATATGACACGAATCTCACAGTGATCACAAAGGTCAGGCTGAATATCATCCATAAATTAAGGAATTACTAAGTGGACCTCCTATAGATTATGGACGTTAATTATGTTAAATACATTTCATAGTGACCTCAAAGATCAGGTGGAATATAATCTATAAATTAAAGAATTATTTAGTAGAAGCTCGTGTAGATTGCGGATAACGGAAACCCTTAAGACATAAAGAATTTATACGACAACGCTGTGACAATAGGGCAGATCACAGGGCTATAAAGTAGTCAACAGTGTAATATATACTATGTAGTCATTAATTTCATTTTTTATTGGAATAGTACTATCTTTTCAAAGGACAGTTATTACTTGAAAAAGGACGGATAATCTAAAATACTTGGAAAAGAAAATAAACCCATACAAACTTTGATTTTATGTTGGTTTCATGATAAACTTCAAATGGCTACTTGTTAGTTCTGCACTGCAGCTCATTGCATGGGACATGCATCAATTATATTTTCAGTTATAGATTTTTTTCAGAAGCACTGACACCCTAAGTACCAGGGGGGAAAATAAAACGATGGAAGGAGTGCTATATTTTTGCACTCGCCTCAAACTTCACTGATGTCCTGTATGAAATGCTCATGTAATGTAACATGCTAAGTTTTGAAATATGCATACTGATCCTTGAAAATGATGAATATAAATATAATTTTCCAGTCGAGTGTACGATTCATATCTACTATATTAAGATTTTTTTTAAAGTTTCAAGAATTCATGTGAAATAGCGTAAAAGGTTCACGTAGGTATGTCAATTTTTTCATTTTTTGGTTTTCCATCAGATAAATGAATAAAAATACACTAGGTTACATGTAAATGTTTTAACTAGGCTATCATGCAGACTTCTTACTTGTTAACTAAAAGTCAACAAGTTCCTAGATGCTCTCATTGCAAATAATTTGTCAAGTGTTGAACTTGGAACCTGTGTAACAGGACGGACGTATGGCCGTATAAAATTACACATAGGATATGCCGGCCTGTTTCACATGCTTATAATATTTTTACACTCTGTATACATTTAGCCTCTACACATATTTACCTTCCCTTTGGAAGGGGGGGGGGGTATTTAGTGAAGTCATGGGGGAATATATTAATTAACAGAATAAGGATGTTTCAAGTTTATTTTAAAAAAAGGAAATATGGTAGAAAGCCTATTACACAGCATACCCACGATGTTCAGAAATGATTTTACAAGAAATAATGATTTTTTGGTTGTACCTGATAATATTTATGTATGGTTATATAGGGCTCACGGCGGGTGTGACCGGTCAACAGGGGATGCTTACTCCTCCTAGGCACCTGATCCCACCTCTGGTGTGTCCAGGGGTCCGTCTTTGCCCAACTATCTATTATGTATTGCTTATAGGAGTTATGAGATTGGTCACTGTTCGTTATTTTCACCTTATATTTATGTATGTTTATTATTTCTTTTTACGCTATTCTTAAAATTTTATGAATCGGGAACTGTTCATAACATTCAAAAGTGATGGGACGCTATTCGAGCCTCTATTCGTAGACTAACCCATTTAGTGTATTTGAACACCATATGTTAAGATGGTGATTAAACATTTCATTAACTGAACACCAAGTTAAATAGCCCGTGTTTATATATAAAATGCCAAGGTCATGTCTATTTGTAATCTAGTTCGTTGGATTCGCCGATTCTATTTGTAATAAATCAAAATTATAATATCCGCCTGCGTCTCCAAAAATACCTGCATGAAATATTTTCGACTTCTTACAACAAGCACACAAACGAACTTGATGCATGTGGTTGACAAATGACAGAATCACGGGCTCTCGAGAAATTTTCTAACACTACGGTGTTTTAAGTTAATGGTATCTTGCGGTGTTTTAAGTTATTCATGATATCTATCTTAATATGTACGATACTTCATAACACTGAATCCCGTGGGGATCCGGGTAAGAATAGGTCCTCAGTGTCTATACTGTTTTATGTGTGTTCTATTAAAATACAAGAAAATGCTAAAAGCGATGCATTTGGAGATTTCAAAACTGGACATGTCCCTAGCAATATGCATATATCTGAATTGAAAGTTTGTAGAAATGAAACTAAAATAAAATTCTTTAAAAACACCTTATCAGTTAATGTTGCAAAGTTCATCTTTGAAACCTGAAATACTTATTTAGTGTAAAATATTAAGTTGATGTGGTAAACAGATTTTAGATCTTTATGTTTAAGCTCTCGCTTTTTAAAATCGTACTTAATTCGATTAAAATGATTTTATTTCTTGTATTCGCTCGCCTCATAATTTTCATCTCCAAAATAAAGAATAATATTTATAAAATAATTTCGCCCTCTCGCCTTACTTTATTTGGTTGAAAATCCGAAGAACTATTTTGTAAATTGGTGTGGTCCAATGTTTAGAATTTAAACGCACTGTGTTTAATAGGAAAACACGTCTGCTAAAAATTTAAACACTAATTAAACATCCTTTTTTACAGAGTAGTCGCTAATTACATCAAGACTTTATCAAATTAGCGACCCTCAGATCCCGCGTTCAATCCTCCTGTGCTATTTGTTCATATTCATTGAAATAATATTTTTGAAAATCGTCTTAATTTTACCCTTAACTGCATATTTTCTGCCTTTATAACACATTGTTATTTCGGATTTCAAACATTTCAGTTGAGCATCACTGAAGAGACATTATTTGTCGAAATGTGCATCTGGTGCATCAAAATTGATACCGTGTAAGTTTTACATACATATCTCGCATATCATTCATAACAAAACCATTTCAAGTGCTGATTTGAGAAACCCTTTAAAGATAAAGTGGTCAACCTTCAATTTTGCAGCAACATGAGTGAAAAATTAATAGTTAAAACGATATGGGAACGACATGATGGCTATTTAACACTGATACGATATGGGAATGACATGATGGCTATTTAACACTGATACGATATGGGAATGACATGATGGCTATTTAACACTTTTAATTTATATGTGAGAGATAACACCAAATATTAGAGTTCTATCAAATTAATTGATATGATGTGGTCCATGGAATTTCATCATTAGGTTATTAATTTAAGAGTATTGCAATGAATTTCATATAGAAATATTCTGAATTATTGATATATTCCACTGAAGCAGTGGTCAGACTGCCCCACCACGAGGTATTTCCGCACTATATACAGTACAGGTAGGAATTAGAATTGTTTATTTTACACAATGTTTACGATGCGCCATTTAGCAGCCGTAAGTTGTTTCATGATTAACTGCTTTGTGTTGTTAACTGCAAATAGTTCATCCAAATGTCAGCCAAGGACATTCTTCAGACCATACACATTTACAATTGCGAATCCAAACAACTATTACATGTACATTTCAACGCTGCAGGTGGGCGTGGGCCAGTGTGTTTCATCGTGTGTTCGGGAATCGAAGTGTTTATCCGTTCTATATAACTCTAAGCTGCAATCGTGTATGTTGTTAAGATGTCTACTAAATCCAAGTACCGTTAACCCAGATTCAACGGAAAACGGTTGGACGTACTTTATCAAGGACTCCGATAAAAGTAAGGCTCGATAAAGATATTCTCGTTTTAAGTCAGTTTCAGTGCAATTGAGATAAAGATTTAAAAACAATAATAATAAAGAGGTTGTCAATCCATTTAACGCTGCCATTCAATCTTTAACATGTGATAATTTGAAGTTTTATAATTTATGGTTTTAGTTTATTCATTTATAAAGAAAAAAACCCATTAATTTTTATACCCCCGAGATCGAATATCGGAGGGGGGATGTTGTTTTTATCCTGTCTGTCATTCTGTCTGAATCTTTAGAACAGCAAGAGCTAGAACTTTGATATTTCACATGAGTATTTCATGTGACAAGACCTTTCCGTGGGTATCACCGGTTTAACCCTGTGACCTTGCAGTTTGACCTACTTTTTGAAAACTTTAACCTTGCAAATAAATTTTGAATAGTAAGTGCCAGAGCTTTGATATTTCACATGAGTATTTCTTGTGATAAGAACTTTCCGTGGGTATCAACATTTTAGACCCCTTGATCTTGGAGTTTGACTTACCTTTTGATAACTTTAATCTTCTAATAACTTTTGAACAGTAAGTTCTAGAGCTTTGGTATTTCACATGAGTATTTCCTTGTGATAATACCTTTCTGTGGGTACCACCGGTTTTGACCCTGTGACCTTGGGGTTTGACCTACTTTTTGAGAACTTTAAACTTGCAAATAACTTTTGAACAGTAAGTGCTAGAGCTTTGATATTGTATCAAATGGACTGTACATTAATATACAGACAAAACACAGTTTTAAATTTCTGCCAAGTTCAGACTATAAATGAACCGGGTTCTTATAAGACGCTAAAAGTAAGAGCACATTCTAATAGCAGGTGATTACGCCCTCAAATCCCAGAATATGTACGAACACATTGTAATAGCATTTTTTTTTTTACTCTTAAAAATTCCAGAATGTGCAGATGATTTTTTTTATACTATTACAAATCTCAGAATGTGCAGACGATTTTTTATACTATTACAAATCCCAGAATGTGCAGACGATTTTTTATACTATTACAAATCCCAGAATGTGCAGACGATTTTTTATACTATTACAAATCCCAGAGTGTGCAGATGTAGAAACACATAGTTATTTAGGATTTCAAACATTTCGGTTGAGCATCACTGAAGAGACATTATTTGTCGAAATGCGCATCTGGTGCATCAAAATTGGTACCGTATAAGTTTTACATTATGATCCCTGGGTCGAGGCCTCTGCTGGTGGACTGTTAGTCCCCGAGGGTCTCTACAGCCCAGTAGCTAAGTACTTCGTTACTAGCTTGAAAATACGGATGTATATTTAATTGCTGTTAATTCATTTCAAAATTAAGGATTATCTCCCTCATGCATAGCTCTTATCCTTGGACGAATTTGGCTCCACTTTATTGGCACGCTGTTTTTGGCTATATTTAGCTCTAAAACTTCATAGTTATTTCGGATTTCAAACATTTCGGTTGAGCATCACTGAAGAAACATTATTTGTCGAAATGCGCATCTGGTGGATCAAACTTGGTACCGTATAAGTTTTACATTGTAATAGTGTTTTTTTGTTTTTTTTTTACTCTTAAAACTCCTAGAGTGCACATGATTCTATTACTGTGTGTTTTTACTCTTACAAATCCCAGAGTGTCCAGATGTCTGGCATGGGTTTGGGGATCACTGTTACTATTACAACTTGACGGCAGTTTCATGGGAAGAAGCGAAGGTACTCGTGTATGTCATGATTAATTGTTTAAAAGTTTCTATAACGAATGATTTGTTCAATAAAAATCTTCAATAGAAATGGAACTTTGATATGCTCATGTCTTGTGATAAGAGACTTATACATGTAATTTTTCATGATTTCACGTTAGATTGATTGATTGATGTTTTTCGCCACACTTAACATTTCTTCAGTTATCTGGTGGCGCCCAGTTTTTATTGGTGGATGATAGAACCCAGATACAATGTACCTGGGAAGAGACCACCGACCTTCCGAAAGCAAACTGGAAAACTTTTTTCACTTACCGCCGCGAGCGGGATTCAAACCCGCACCGACCAGAGGTCATGTGATTTTGAGTGCGACACGTTAGATGACGTAATGTAACTAAACCGTGAATACATTTACCAGTACTTTGTAGGGATTCCAATGCGTTCAACGTGTGGTTCTTTATTACATGAAGCGGAATTTATTCAAAAGCTTAAATTTACATGCAAAGTGCGTGTTTTCACCTTCATATAACGGCAACATTTCATTTATCAACAATATTCACATGTCGATACTATATATATCCTAGTAAACTCAATATAAAATACATCGCAAAGTTCTCCACATTTGGTTTTAATGAAAATTATAATTAACACTCAGCTTTATGAAAGAAGCATGTATGACTTGATTTCTCCATTGTGAACTTCCCATCCTTACGCTAATATTTCATCATCACCTGCATATGGTATTTATATCTCCATTGATTCCATACCCCAGAGCATGTTCTACTATCACCAGTTTTTAAATTAAGGCAGATTACTAGTACTGCCAAATAAGTTTATGTTCAAGTGGATTCAACAGTCTCGCTTAATGTCCGCATTTCGCAATTTTTTTGGTCATTATAATGGTCTTGTTTGTAAATACAACATGTCATAAGTCGAATACCATCTGATATCAGTTCTTTACGTATTGATTTTAACTGCGGATTTTTCTCAGTTTACCTGATCAAGATGTAGAGCTCATGCCGGTTAATGACCGATCAACTGGAAATACTCGCTCCCCCTAGTTACCTGATCCCACATATTGTGTTTCCATATGTCTGTGTTTGTCCTTCTCTAAATTTTGTATTCATTGTAGGATTGATGGGATGTTTATCATTTTTTGAGGTTTTGTGTTGTTGATGTGCAGACGTCTTTGTCGTAGGGTACATGTATTCAAAAGGGAGCTTACTTGGTAGAAATAGGCTCAAACGACGAGAATCAGTGGCTCGTGAAGGAACTATTGAACGGTAAATCATTTAAATATTAAACTGAACGGTAAATTACACAATATTGATTTATTCTTGAATACTTCTGTATAAACTAGTTTAGATATATTGTGTTTACTTGTAAAAGCTTGAAGTAAACAAAAAAAAGCATGGAATTTATACCTACATGTATATATAGTGTATACACATACATGTAATTCCAATAACTTTAAAATGGTAAAGGTTTTGTTCCGCAATTCCGATCCAATTACATTTAAATGTGAACTTGACTGAAAATCTATGGTATCATTGTATTTCTCTTTACAGACCTGAGATCGCGGTGGATCGGTGCTACTGATCAGGCAAAGGAGGGCCAGTTTGTATGGGATTACTCCAAAACTCAATTGGTGTTTGATAAGTGGCGAGTCGGGGAACCAAGCAACAGTAGGCAAAAGGAACACTGTGCCGTCATAATGAAAAACGGTCAATGGAACGATCTGAAGTGTGACTCCAACTTGTATTTCCTGTGTGAGAAAAATCATTCATAGAATATGTAGTGTGTCGCATAAACAAGCTGAATGACCATGAGCTTCAATTGTTCATCAGTGTGTAGTCGATATATGCCTGTACCCTAATTCATATAAAATACTTGATTTCTCTCAAACCGCCGCGGTGGTCTAGAGGTTAAAGCGTTCGCGCCCTCCAGGCCGCGACAGACCAGCCTAAATCGTTAAAGCAGGTACTGACAGTTCCCATTGTCAAACGCTCGACATCAGGTGTAAATGTCACGGGTCCTCGGAGATGACCTTAAAAACGGATATCCTGCGTCGCAGTAGGTGTGGCATGCCAAGGAACCCTCACTGCTAAATGGCCATAAGCGCCGAACAAAGGCCTAAATTTGAAGCCCTTCACGGGTCTTGGTGACGTCTCCATATGACTGAAAAATTCCCGAGACGTTAAGCAACAATCAATCAAACGATGTTAAACTTTCTGACTTAATAAGATCATGAATTTTCGTTGTTATATACATATCACATTTCCTGTTGTATATAAAAGCATCCTGTGCAAATTTATGTATAAACGTGCGTTAATCACGTTTTGCCACCGGGGGGGGGGGGGGGGGGGGGGGGGGGGCAAAGTTACGTGTGTTCTTTCCATTCTCTACCTGTAGGTGTAGCTGCTTGCTATCACATATGTAAATGCCGACATTTCAAAATTCTTGTAAAAAAACGCATTGTAAATTATTATAGAAACGTTTCACTTCCCTTAATCAATTTATGATCCAGTATTTTAAGATAAAATTGTTTCGCTGCTTTTAAACAAATTCCCAAAATTTTGATTCTGATCATAATGTATTTTCTTCCGACTTTTGGTGTTATCTCGGCTACATTGATCATTTTAATTCTTACATTTAAATTATGTTCCGATTTCCTTTCCGCGTTATAGCAACCCCCGAGTATTATGACATAGCTGATGCACCATTCCGTCATGTTATAAAGCAAGAAGCGAATCGCAATTTTTTTCGACTGAATCCAGAAGCACGACTTTAAAATGATAGAGGTCCTGATAGACCCGTTTTCATTATACCCCCCGCAACAAGTTGTGGGGGGATACTGGAATCGGGTTGTCCGTCTGTCTGTCCGTCCGTCTGTAGACGCAATGGTTTCCGGGCTCTAAAGCATTATCCTTTCCACCTACCGTCACCATATCATATATATGGACTACCCATGGGATGAAGATGTTCCCTATCGATTTTGGGGTCAAAACATCGAAGTAGCAATATGGTTCGGTTTGTCATGCCATTTGTTTTTTACACTCAGAAAAGAGGTAGTTTATACCTATTACCAACACCCTTTGGGAGATTGGGGTAAGCGGGGGGTATTCTTAGTGAGCATTGCTCACAGTACCTCTTGTTACCTCTGTTTTAGAACGTATTCTGAGTATAGAAATTAGCTAGCCGTAACACAAGGAGGGAGATTTTACATGCAATTCTGAATGATCGCGTAGATATTTAATATTTCTTTTTGTGGATTTTAACGGTCGGTGCACGTGGGATTCTGCGGAGGACACAAGAATGTCTCTTAGTTTCATATTGTTGGATTTTGTATTGTAATAATTAAGCACATCTTAGATAATTTTTGTAGTTCGGTGTAAAGTTGCACCGTCACCAGTTATATCAGGTGGGCGCATCGATAATTTATATTTAATGGTATCTTCTGTTAAGTCGGTTGTTTAACGTCCCGTCGAGATGTTTTCACATAGGAGTAGGTGAAGTTCCACATTATAAACCTATGCTTAGCGCTGTAGGCCGTAGCAGTAAGGGTTCAACGACCCGGGACCTCCGTTCTCAAGGTCATATGAATCCGAATGATCCCGGGATTGCCGCCATTTGGAGAAGGTGCCATTAATTAAATAGGTGTGCTTCTCAGATTTGACCCCGTACCGTGACGATTCGGGTTGCAATAGTTCCTCAACACCCCCATGTCGTTCGGAGTGACTAAATAGGGCGGTCCTATGGATGAGATCGCTAAAACCGAGGCACATCAGATGTGGCACATTAAAAATCCCTCCCTTCTCAAAAGGCCATAAGTGCCGTGCATATACCTTAATTTTGGAACCCTTCTTCAGCAATAGTGACGTCTCCATTTGAGTGAACATTTCTCGTGGGATACGTTAAACAATATAATTATAATCGAGTAATAGGTTTGACGCGGCACGACCTCTGAGTAACGAAGCGAACTTCCACTAACCTATTGCGACCGGTACATTGCGTGAATGAAAACTAGTGGCAGTAGATTTGCATGTCACCAGTGGCTAAACATGGGTATGCAGTGGCGGATTTAAAGGGGGCGGAACCGCCCTCCCCCCTCCCACCGACCTTACCAAATTGACTCTTAACCTCCAATATATTTATCTACACCCGTCCATTCCTAGCCTCTGCATTTGACACCCATACTTCTAACCTCCCATGGGTGATCAAAGACCGCCAGTCACCAGAGGTTCTAGGCGACAGGTCCAGGTTTTCAGCGGCCAGCTGCATTGACCACCGGAAAGACCGTAGATATGGACGAATAAATTAGGACACCTATGTACATCAATTTTTTCTTACGTTTTAGATCCGTGTTAGCGGCTATATATGCTTTTTATACGCCCGTCTTAAGACGGGACGTATTATGGTATGGCGTTCATGTCTGTCCGTCCGTCTGTTAGCTTTTTCGTGTCAGACCCGTAACTTAAATACTACAAGGCCTAGAATCATCAAACTTTGTCTGTAGATACATCTTGGGTAGAAGGTGTGTCGCACATTAAAACCAGGTCACTGTGACTTTTCATTACGAAGATATCCGTCTCTCCGTCCGTCTGTTAGCTTTTTCGTGTCCGACCCGTAACTTAAATACTACAAGGCCTAGAATCATCAAACTTTGTCTGTAGATACATCTTGGGTAGAAGGTGTGTCTCACATTAAAACCAGGTCACTGTGACTTTTCATTAAGAAGATATGGCCATATATGGCAAAAACTTGTCCGGCTCATAACTTGAAAACTATTAGACCTAGAATCACCAAAATTGGTCAACTAATGCATCTTAGGTAGAAGGTGTGTCGCATCCTACTTTAAGGTCACTGTGACATTTGATTAAGGTGATATAAAAAATATTTTTTAATGGGTAGAATCTATACTGTTAACAATATGTGACGGGCGTATCATGTGCCGTGGCGGTGCACTTTATTTGTGTTTTTGCTGCATGTTCAGAACCGACTCGTTGATGTCGGAGATGTCGTGCTGGTATGGTGAGGCAACACTGTCTAATAAATGCATACCAGGGTTCTTACACCATAGGCCAGAAGGACCCACGATGCTTGGTGTGCGACGTACCTGGTAAGATATACTCGAGGCACCGCTTAAATGAGATGGCTACTCTGCTATGACCCTACCAATAGAAGAGAAGCACCTTTCGGAAACAACTCTTCAAGTACCGTGGTAAATCGGTAAAGAAACACCGTCGAGGCGTCGATGTGTGGTAATGGGTATCACAAGGAGCGTGAAGACCGCTCTCCTCCCGCGACTGCCTTTACGAATTCCATGCATCCAGCGAGGCGAATGCGGTGTAAGCGTGCTACTGTGAAGACTGAGGTTATATGAATCAAGTCACCTTGAAGTTTTCACCTAGGTAAAGAATGATTAAGGATCAGAGAATGGAAGTTCGTGAGTTGCCTTCTGAGTTTAGGACTTTCAAAGTTCTACCCTTGACTGGGCTTAGGGCAACTATTGTTTAGCAGCATGCTTCTTCCTTTTTTATACCCCCGACATCGAAGATCGTGGGGCATATTGTTTTTGTCCTGCCTGTTATTCTGTCTGAAACTTTAACCTTGCTAATAACTTTTGAACAGTAAGTGCTAGAGCTTTGATATTTCACATGAGTATTCCTTGTGACAAGACAATTCCGTCGGTACCAACATTTTTGACCTTGGAGTTTGACCTACTTTTTAAAAACTTTAACCTTGGTAATAACGTTTCAACAGTAAGAACTAGAGCTTTGATATTTCAAATGAGCATTCCTTGTGACAAGACCTTTCCGTTGGTACTAAACCTTTTGACCTTGACATTTGACCTACTTTAAAAAAAATTGACATTGCTCACATCTTTTAAATGGTAAATATTAGAGGTTTCATATTGCACACGAGTATTGCTTGTGACAAGATCTTTCTGCTGGTACCAAGATATTTGTCCTTGTGATCTTGGCTATCTTAGGAATTGGCCATTATCGGGGGCATTTGTGTTTCACAAGCACATCTTGTTTGAACCTCGTATCTCACCCTTTCGGTCAAGATCCTGGGATCGAAATGACCGAGAATCTCCCTGAAGTGCGGCTCGTCCCGCAAGGTATTCACGATATTGCATTTCAACGCGGCTGAGTTGAGGCTTTCCCCATAAATTACCAGTGCTGTAACAAATGTACTTTACCGCACTGGCACATTACATGACGTCACAATGAAAAATACGTCATGACGTACATATCTGCAGTCCTTGTGCGGTTGAAAATGTCAAAATATTTTTTCGTTATTTACCACCGCTGTCAAACGTTGAACCGTAATCGTGTAAAAGTTCCTGTCAAAAGGGTTATATTAATTCTCTTTGATATTGAAATAGTTTCAATTTCTTCTTATACTTATTATATTGTGATCTTGATATCGCCCCTAATGTGCACGTATAATGACTTTCACAATAGACTCTTTTGCATAAACGGGTTTCCGTACATAAAAATTTCATCATTGGCACGACACCCCGAGGATTTTTAATGAAAGATATTTGATTTATGTGACATGTGAACTTCACTGTAAAAGGAAACTTAGGGGAGCAAGTTGTGTCTTCAACAGAAAACATGTTTTTCAGGCTAGATTCAACTTCGTATATGCTAAAATCGCTGCATCTCACATATTCAATGCAAAAATTAGACATGTTACAAGTCACTATAAACTTGTTCTCATCACTTTTCAAATTAAGAAATTAATATGCTTTGAAGTTATATGAATTTCAAATTGCATTGATATCTGGATATCGTGCCAATGGAACGATTTATACATACACGGTACAATTTTATATTGATAGTTGATCACGTGATATGCAGCTGATGTGGAGACTGTCGGTCTGATGGAAAATGTATACATATTGTTTTTGTATAAACATATTGTTTTTTGTATAAAAGGGTTGTGTACAGAATCTGTCAAAAATTGATCTGTTTATTAATGCTCCCCCCCCCCCCCCCCCCGACATATTTATATGGCCCTACTTAATACAACTGCGAGAGAAATATCCCGGGCTCTCTCCTCTATGTAGTTCTCGAAGACCTGCTTGAGTGACTCTTCCTCCCTGATACTAAAGCGACGTGTCCACACCTTCTGGGGTTTCCTGACCGGGAGTGGGGAGGAATGATTTCCTCCGCACCTGACTCGCTTGCGTTCCCAGAAGGTTCGTCCCCACCCGAGGACGAAGTACTAAGGTACCGTCCGTTATTCTGTACCCACATCTGACGAACTTCTTTTGAGGATTGATTCACTCGTAGCCGGCCTTCCTCTAAATTATAGTAGGTGGCTGCGGTAGCTTCATCGTGAGCCATATGCGTGGCATTTGCCTATTTGCCTCCTGTTCTCTCGTCGCACCAAGTTTCCTCTGCACGACACCGTCGCCCCACAGATCGAAGTGGTGGTCAACCTCGGCAGCTTTTCTTGATATCCGCACCATAGGCGAACCATTGGATATACAGGAGTGTTACAACGTCCGTGGGCGTCAGTTACCTACCCGTCTTGCTGACAAACAGGTAGGGATAGTTTATGGGAGTTCGTGGATTTCTAAATACGGTACTAAATCGTAGCAGACAATTGTATACACAGCGGGTCACCGCCACCAGGCAAGCCTTAGACTTGACCTTTTGTTTAGCAACCCGCATGATGTGCAACCCTTTGATCTCCCTTGGGCCCGCCAGTTCTTCGAGGCGCAAATTGCACTGTTCGCCAGCCCTTTTGGCATTGAAGAAGATCTCCAATAGCAGGTGGCTTTGAACCCTGTTATAGAATTCTGTGTTATACGGTCTCCGTCGTGCCAAAACATCCACGATCACCCTAGCTGTCTGACTACTGAAGTAGCCATGGACTTCCTCCACAGCGGGGTTTATCTTCCTCGCCCACAGAACGTGGACTATCTTCGGGAGTAGTTTGTCTCCTAATTATGGACACGGTAAGCTTAACCTGGTGGATGTAGGAGGCTATCTGCAAGAAGTTTTCTACCAGCGATGCTCGGTCTGGTCTTCTGACGGCTATGTCCGCAAAACCGACCTGGATCCTCCCTCCCGGTCGATCACCCGAAGTATCTTCCGGGACGGCACAGTCCACCATGTTGGGACTTCATCAGCCAGTTCACATCCGAGTCGGTCAAGGGTACTGTCTCGAGATGAAGCGAAATGTCGGACATAAGAATGCCTGTTGAGTCCTGCTCCATAACCACGTCTTCCACATCGGCCTCGGCTGCACACTCAGATCCATCCCTGCTCAATGGCCGTAAGCGCCGATCATAGGCCTACATTTTGCAGCCCTTCACCGGCAGTCGTGACATCTAAATATGAGTGAAATATTCTCGAGCGGTACGTTAAACAATATTCAATCGACATCCTCAGGCACATCTTCCAGATGATCGGAGTCCTGGCAATGGCACTCCTGTCCGGTGCATCTTCTTCGTCAGAAATAAATCTGGCGTGGTCTTTGACCTCTCCAGATGATTGGGCGGTTCGTAGGGACCACATTTCCTTACCCATTGAGGGAAAGAAGACTTTTTCCAATAGCGGCTGCTCTACTATGACATCGTCATGGTAGGGAGTTGGTACCGTCGCATTAAACTATTGCAGCACTCGAGTAAAGTACGGCGCCTCAAGACCGAGGCACGGCCGGCTGGCCCTCAGCTCCGCCTTTCGCAGAGCAGCCACAGCCACGCGATGTACATCGGGCTTTCCGGTAGCGATGCCTATGGCGTAACCATGCCAGCGATGGTACTCGAGCGTTTCCTCGTCCGGTTGATCCTGATGCCATGATAGTGATTGCATCTTCCCGTCGATCTCGAATATTGCCATATTCAGTTCCTTTTCTTAAACACAATGACCATTTATCTGGGCGATTGAAGTAATGATCTGACAGATACTTAAAGCGTTACAATAGTCTTCTGCACATCATCTGAAATTGATTATGAACATTTCTAACCGAAGACCTTTAAATATGCCAGACACATAAAAAGTTCTGAAGATTACTGCCATATACTCATGTGCAGCATTCTATTCTGTATTGTCATCGTCAGTCATGAGAACATAGACTTTGGTTTCAGGAGAGAGAACCTTAACTGAAGACAAAAGGAGATTCATTACTGTTTCATACTACACATTTCCGAAATTCATTAGCTACCATAAGTGTCACAAGCTTAAACGAATAGCCGTTGTGTGAGTGGAATCCATGCATAAAATTCTGCTTGCAGATTTCTTATACATTTCCAGTGGTTGCTTTGTTATGATGGCCAAATTGAAATCTTTGTTGACCCTTTTGAAAGGATCTTCCTTTCCCTGTTGTTTAAATAATAAAACTGAATTCAAGGATTCCTGACAAGCATCATTGCTGTCTTGAATAACTGTTGGATCCGCTAATTTTATTAAACCATGGAGAGATTTTCTATCTATGAGATGATAACATTTTTAAATCATCTAAATTATCCCTGCTATTCCTGTCACTAGAAGTGTTCTCGAACTCTGTCCTTGATATTCGTAAATGGAATTTTGCGCTGAATTTTGAGCGCAAGCATATTCAGACTATAATTTTAAGCTATCAGGAATAGGTAAGTATTGTTCAAATGACAAGGAATGAATATGGGATTTTACATACTTAGCTGTAACCTTCCAATCGCGTCTTTCACAGATAGATAGCCGTGTAGGACACAATCTGCTAATTCGACAATGACATTTTGTTTTTCTTGGATGTCTTGACCTGCACTCCCTTTGGTTGGTGAAATATTACCGGTTCATTACGATGACATACTAATGAATACATGTTTTCTCCTTTCTTGTTAATTTGGGGACGAACCCTCCGCACAAACCTTGTATTAGATGACAATTCCTCCTTACTGCGAAAATCTGAAAACCGATTTAAATTGGTAAAACTATGATACTCTATTCTTATATCAGCATTATGTTTATTGATAATATGTTCCAGAAGTTGGTCTACTCTTGGCATGCAGTTGTCACGCATGTCTGAAGCTTATTCTTGGAGTTGCTTGAATAAGATCCGCACTTTTCTGAATGGAATTTATTTATATGTCTCTTTAAATTAGTTCCCGATGTAAGAAATATTTTACATTTTGGCCACAGCAATGTATTCCTTCCCCCAGTCTGCATATTTATGTTGTCCTCAGACTTCACATACTGGTATGAGTGCAGTGTAGATATTGCCGTAGGTGATTTCTTCATAATTTTTTTTACATATCAACAGGCCTTGAAAAATTTGTATGCAATAACCGTCAATTCTTACAGAATCTGATCTTGTTAGGTCTCCAGGTTTTTTCTCTGTTACAGATTCATAATGACCTCCACCTGTTGAGGTTTTCCACCATCAGAAACTGTATTTTCATTAGTATTGACTGGATTGTCAAGTGCGTCACTGCCAAACGTTATCAGTATGTTTATATTTAAAGCCATTGGCAAAGATAAACAAGCCAGATTTCGGAGTTAAAGATTGATATTCTGATGACCATCAAGGGAGAAACTAATTGCCGGAATACAGTTACTATCTCCTATTATGGGTTTCTCTGTAGACCGAATGATGTAAAATGTCTACTTTGTTCCTCAATATCCAAGTCAACATTGATACTTTCCTTTATATTTAGGGGGCCGAGTGAAAGAGCATCGAGCTCACGATCACACGGCCTCTCACCTCTGGTCGGCGCGGGTTCGAATCTCGCTCGCGCTGGTAAGTGAGAAAGTTTACTTGCGGAAGGTGTGTGGTATTCCCATTGTATATGGGTTCTCTCTTCCACCAATAAAAACTGGGCGCCACCAGATAACTGAACAATTGCTGAGTGTGGCGGAAAACGGCAACCAAGGTAGCAATATATATATATATATATAAACATCAATAGTAATACATTAATAAATGTTAGTATTTTTTAAATACCCCATAATGTAACCATTGCTTACATCCATTTCTTGGTGTGACATTATATGCTGCTGTTGTATTTTAGATACAAAACCTCTTCAGTTCACTACCAGGGATTGGAATTTGTGTTTTGTTTGTTTGATATTCGTAGGATTGGTTAACTATATATCGTTAACCGATTGGTGACTGTATTATCTGCCATAATACTATCCATTTCATTGCGATCCAGCCTCACCCTCCAACACCTCCCAAATGCACCAACATAGTGAAGTTGAAGTGTGTTGTAGTAACATTCCATATGCTCCGTATGGGACGTATGGGTTGTCCCATGGTTTAAAAATAAATAAATATAAATAAATAAGGACCATCGTGTACCAACACGTCTGATGACTGCGGTACTGTCTTTTGATGGCCGGACACATACATGTGATGGTCGTATGTCATAAATTATAATGAAATAAAGAAGTAACTTATATTTATAAAAACTAAATAAAAAGTAAAAATTAATGAAATAAATTATAATTTTTATTTATATAATAATTTTAATAATAATTTTATTTAATTTGTTCAATAAATTAAAAAAAAAAATTTCAATAAGTAAATTAAGATTAAATAATTAAAGTATTTTTTATTTATAATAAATTATATTTTTATTTATATATATAATAATTTTAATAATGATTTTTATTTAATTTATTCCTTAAGTATATTAAAATTTAAAAAAATATAATAAGTAAATATAAAATTAAATATTTAAAATATTTGTTATTTATTTGGATTCTAATAGGAGGTAATAATTAGTAATCGCACGAGTCTCAAATCCCTTCTAAGTAATGGATAAATACACTTTCTGAACAAGTAAAGCATTCATGATCTGTCCCTGAATCCATACTGCAACTCGGCATGACCAAGCTCAGTGTGTACACCTGAAAAAATGATGAGTGAGTGGAAGATTCTCGAGAGTTCCTCTTCGTTAAACAATACATAACCAATCAATCAATCGTATGAAATATATACTAAGCATAAAAAAGTGCATATATGATAAATAGAAAATTTAATGCCAAAATCCATATATGTCATATCAGCCCTCGGGGCCCCATATCAACAATATAGCCTAGTCAAATTAAGCAAATAAATGAGGCAACATTGAAGAAATTGCAACACAAATCATTTTAAGTAAATTTTATTCTTGATCATGTATATTTTCATGTCTGAAAACCTGAACTACAAAATCTTTGCACAAATCATGATTTTGGGGTAAAAAGTATGATTTCGTTTAAAAAATCGGAAAATGATCATCATTGAGTCATGATGAGCGAAATAATATTTCTGAACGTTATTATTCATCAATGATAATGTGAATATTAATGTCTAAAGAGATGAAAATAGTATTCCATGTCCAAGCATCATTTTTGGGCCAAAATTGAATTTTTGTATGCACAAAAAGTCACCAAAAACTGGAAACTCTCAATCATTTACTTAAAGAGAGTCAACTATATTTCTGAACAAAATGGTTTATCATTCTGAAATGTAAATTTTGATATTACAGATCATGAAAAGTTAAATCTTTGCACAAAATATCATTTGGGACAATTAAATATGATTTTGTTGAAATATCACAGAAAATCGTGTGATCGCATGCGATGTTGATTTTTATTGGATGAAATCGTATTTCTCAACGATACTACTTTCAATTTGCATCACAACAATTCATTTTGCATACATAGACGAGAGAAATTGTAGCAGTTATTGTCGATTTACCATTTACATGTGTTTTAAATAAAATAAGCAAATATATTTGGTATCAAAATTCCCAATACCATATAATCGAGAGGTTGTGTCACAACCCGATATGGCGTGAACAAATGGCAAATGTTTGCATGTAGTTGGACCAAGCACCTTTGCGGTTCTGTTTATATTCCATATTCTACAGGTTTTACCACTTGTTTGCTTTGCTGACTGAAAAATAATGTCTTTGTAATGATCACGCAAATGATGACAAAGAAGAACTAGGATGTCAGTATCCTCTCCTATAACAACTGTTATTCTGCTTTCTGCACAGGCGAGGGCAGTTTTCGCTATGAGAAGATCAGCATCGTCATCAGCTTGAAGTACCTCAATGCCTTCATTTTGCATTTTTGAGTCTAGTAGATTGATGAATTTCTGTTTGTTCCTATTATTGACAAGAAAAAGTTCTTTCTTCATCTTGCATGGCATGGTCTCCGTGAATAAAACATCAGTTGTTTTATGTCCTTTGGATCTCCGCATGTGTGTAACATCTTTCATTGTTAGACAATCTGGATATCCATCAAAAACTACAATTGCTTCTGGATAAGTCCTCTTTACATGGTCAATGTAGATTGAACATAATTTTGAAAATGTTGTCCCCACCTCCCATGGAATTCTTTGTAAAAGCGATCCACCATCCAAGACGTACTGGGCATCCTGTTCCATTTGACCGTCAGCCAGACACTTATCGTCCCAGATGACGTCAGCCAACACAGTTTTAGAAGCTTCACGTGGAAAGTCATTGTTGTCAAACATGGAAGGTGGTATACTCGATAGCTCAAATTTGAACAACTCTGAATTGTCTGTAAAATGTCCATCCCCAGCTATCACTAGACGCTGAAACATGAGCTGTGGGTCTATTTGAATGCATGGAGTATCAGTATATTCTTTGTTGGCTATTTTGGAATTTTCGCTTAAAGGAATATTCCGTCACAAGCTTGTTTGACATATCCTGTATTATATTCAGGCCAACTTCTCTAGCTTTGTCAGCATTAACATGCTCATCAGCAGTTACACCAGTCTCAATGTTGCGGAGGCAAAGATTGTCAAGAGTAAAAGGATCGTGGTCTCTAAGATAGTCTATTTATGTCTTTGCAATCCCTCTGAGTTCTAGAATTTGATGTCTCGACATGTTGATCATTTGCTTGGTATTTTGTTTTAGTGAGAATCTGCATGATCCCATTAACCTCAGAACAAACTGGCATTGAAAGAAGCCACATATTTCTTTGCGCTTCTCCAAGACCACGACCGCGAGTCAAACCTCCATAAGATTTGCTCTATTGCCAGATCAGTAGAAATTCCTGCCCAAAATTGATTGGTCCTTCGAATTATATGATGACCTTTGCAAAACATTTCGTGGATGTCAGGATGGCTTGTTTTCAATGCTTGCATTTGGTTAAGGTAGATATAAGCAGATTTTGCATATAGGTTATGTCCCGTGGCTGCAAAGTATGGGAGCATATATTGAATTGATTCGAGATGGAGCAACCAATTCACAGTTCGTTCAGCAATCAGGAACTTTCGGAGTACTGATATCATTTTCATGAACGTTATCCTGTTCTCGACTTAGATAAGATTGACTTCTTTCTATTGATTTCATCTTCAAGAAACTGAACGACTCTTTCTTCATTAAGATCATCTACTTCCAAGTTTCCCTTTTTATTATCGTCTTTTTCTCTTCCTCCTCGCTTTCATTATTTAAGCCTTTTAGATACAAACTGTGCAAGATACTTGAAGCCGTTTTGCGAAATGTTATAACATCTTTCCGTCCTTGTTTGTCTGACATAACAATGCGATCACCATAGTGTTCCCTCAACTTCTGTTTCATCCATTTTGTCGTGTAAGACTTTTCTCCACAAAATGATTGCATTTTGATGACTAAGTCGTTGACAGTTACTTGCTCCTCATAAGAATCATTCAAAAAGCTAATCATGTCATCAACTTCTGATTGCAGTGTTGAGGGACTACCGCTTTCATTCTGCTCACATGTACTTTTATCTGCAGAGAATTTTTTTGGCATTGCTTTCGAGGTTCTGAAATTGGTACTGCATACATGGTGGTAGACTGCCTCTGCTGCGTGCAGATCACTGACTGATGCTATTCGACCCTTTACTATCCTTCCCCAGTCATTGTTTCGCTTTTCACAAACTTTCAAAAGCGTGGTTTGAAATTCTAGTGTCCGAACTGGATACCACTTTGTTCTAGATCCTTTTCTAACAACTTGCTGGCCGCAAAACAAACAATCATCACGAAAATCAAATGAATAGTTTGACCTCAGTTTTGATGGTGTCGCTTCACACTCACTAGAAAATAACAAGTGTGCACTATTTCGTTTAACAGTCTCTTTTTCGATGTAGTGAGCATGGATGCATTCACATCGACATTTTTCATGAACTTTTTGCATTGGTTTGGTGAACAGTTCTTTGCCTCGTTCTCGGCTGGCAAGATTAATGTTTTCGCTACCTTTTGTAGTGAGAACAACAGCATCTTCTGGCTTCACGGTTCCACAGCAAATCACACAATTAATCCCGTTGGTAGGCGTTTGGTTACTGAAATTAAATGGAATGAACAATATAAATTTCATAATCAACTGAGAATAAATGGATTCGATAAAATTATATGACGATAACAATATTATATGCGTGAAATTGATACAGAACTAAAACAAAGTAATTAAACAATAATTAAATGTAAATTTGAAAATCGCTTGAAAAAGACATATAGGCCTAGTCTATGTACAAAACTCAAATGATCCATTGTTTCCAATTAAAATGGAAATTGTACTCTTTGAAACGGAGTTCCAAGGAAATTTAACAACAAAATGATAAATGAAATGCAATTATTCATATTGTTTTTACCAGTTTTTTTTTTGAAAGATAAAATAATTTTTTTAAAATACGAATTTCTCGCCCGAACTGGTTTCCATACTTTAAAAATTCATCTGCAAAGGGATGGCGTCATTAGTATTTTTATCAGAGAAAATTCGCAATAAGCCTATATTATGCATTAATCATCACGAATTTCAGCATTCAATTGATATTATGAAATTATATAATATATAAGGGGTGGAAAAGGCAAGTAGATATCACCATTTGCTTGTTTTATTATTCAAATTATCTAATCGTGGAAAGCCATTATATTTAGAGCTTAACTGCAAAACATCAATCAATACAGTAATAAAGTTAAAAATGACTGATAGTAAACTTACCTCATGTTGATTAGAATCCGAAAAATGATGAGAAAAAAATATCAGCATATTGAAAAGACGAAAAGATTAGATTACAGTATATCCATTATGCATATGACGTCATACTGATTCACCAAAACAAATATTACGACAGCCCAACAGTACCGTTGTCAAATTCCGTTTTTAAAAAAACTTCATCAATATTTTTTTCATATCTGTGCAGTGAGTTGAGATTTCAGGTTTTCATATAATGTTTACTTTGAAAAGCTCTACAATATAAAGTTGAATTTATTTCTGTTGCAATTTCTTCAACGTTTATTTTCAAATTGAATAGGCTAATAAGTTGGGGGAATCGTGGTGGAATTCCAGGATTGTTTTTGGACACCGGATCAATCGGCTGAGTAAGTTGAAAAGAGCATGCTGCATCTTTGTAAAATATCTCGAAAAGGAATCAAAGACCCTATTGTACATTTGGCCTTGTTGGAAAGGTTAAGATTTTTGCTGAAAGTTGATATCTGTCATTATACTGGGAATATATATTTTTTAGGTCACCTGAATCATTCAGGTGACCTATTGCTATCTGTTTTTGTCCGTCGTTGTTCCTCGTGCGTTAACATTTGAACATTTTCAGCTTCTTCTCTCAAACCCCTGAACCAATTTCAACCAATTTTGGCATATAGCATCTGTGGGTGGAGGGGAACAAAAATTGTGAAATTCGTGGTCCCTGCCCCCCTGGGGCCTGAGGGGTGGGGCAAAAACCATCAAAATGAGTGTAATTTTAAAACAATCTTCTTCTTTACTCCTGGACTTCAAGAAGCCAAACTGTGGGCATAATTATAATGAGCGTTGAGCCCTCTACCAAACTTGTGAAATTCATGACCCCTGGGGCAGGGGTTCTTGTGTTAGGGTGGGGCTCTATTGGTCATATAGTGAAAATGCATTATTTCTTTGAAAATCTTCTCTGTCCTTGGATATTAAGTAGACAAACCAATAGCATGGTTATGATGAGCAAGGATGCCTCTTTCAAAATTGTGAAATTCATGGCCCCTGGGTCAGGGGTTCTGGTATTAGGGTGGGGCCCTATTGATCATATAGTGAAAATGCATTTTATTTCTTTGAAAATCTTCTCCTCTGCTGCTGGGTATTAAGTAGACAAACTAATAGTATGATAATGATGATCAAGGATGCTTCTTTCAAAACTGAAATTGATGGCCCCTGGGTCAGGGGTTCTGGTGCAAAGGCGGGGCTGATTGATTATATAGTGAAAATGCAATATTTCTTTGAAAATCTTCTTCTATGTTACTGGGTATTGGGTAACCAAACTAATAGCATAGTTATGATGAGCATGGATGACTCTCCTGAAATTCATGGCCCCAGGGTTAGGGGTTCTGGTGTTTGGGCGGGGCCCTATTGATCTTATATAGTGAAAATGCATTTTATTTCTTTGAAAATCTTCCTCTCTGCCCCTGGGTATTAAGTAGACAAACTAATAGCATGGTTCTAATGAGCATATATATAAACATATATATTTTAAGTTAATTGCGGAAGGTTTTTACTTTAAATCAATCCGGGAATATAGTTGCCTACTATAGACTTCGTGCATTAGTTGCCTACCATAACAGTCGCGCATGCGCACAATCGATCGCATTATTGGAGAAGAAAGACTCAACAAGGAGCTTTCACGTACAATTTACGTTTTCCCTTAGGTCTAAGGGTTTTCATTACGAACGGTGGGTATGAGTGTTACGATTTTTAAGTTCAAATTGCATGGAATATCACGTGTTTCCATGATTACATCGTATTTTTGTGGGTTATCATTAGATTTGTTTCGAGCATACTTGCATAAAAATGACGAAATCATGTGATGGAGGAATGTTGGTTTGAGATCTCCGAACGTTGTCTCCTGCGAGCTGCAATATATGTACTAATAAAATATATTTACTGTGTGTTTGATATGCTATTTTTATATATGTCGAAAGAACTTTAATATTCAGTTCGAATTACCTCTAAGATATTTACGATCACTTTGTACAGAAACGGATTCGTACACAACCCAACTCGTACACAGAAAATTCAACTCGTATGCAAAGTCAACAGATACAAAAGACAAGGGTAAACTGAATAATAGGAATATATACAACTACTCAATACTTTAAGAACCCTTTGCTTGACAGACATGAAATTATTAAGTATATTGGTTTTATCTAAGGAGTAAATAACCCTTTTCTTTATGATGTCTCAGACCTAGGTTTTTTTAAAAGGATTATTGATTGAACATAAAAATGACACATGTACTTAATGACCACATAGCTATTCAATGTTTCTTCCATCCAAAAGTAAAATTCTTATATTTAAACACAAACCTAATTCAAACATTGGAAGGTTGTTACATGATACTCAGGTGACCTATAAGGCCCATGGGTCTCTTATTTTGAATTAGGAGGGGTTGAAAATGGGTATATTTTCCTCATTTTTGTTGATTTTTTACTTCCAGGATGACAGGTGCCTGAGTGTATCTCGACCCATTTCCAGGCTAGCAGCAGATGTCATGATGGACCTTTAGAATCTTTCTTATGTGTACTTTCAAGAACCATATACATTATTTTTGAAAATTGGTTGCCATGGTAAGAAAATTTGAAAATTAAAACATGGTCTTCTGAAGGCGAATTTTCCTCCATTTCCCAATACCAATCTAAACATGGAAGAGTTTCATGATTCCAGAAGCTAGAGGGATTGTGAGTAAGTTGTGAATATTAAATTCATGTAATTAGAGATACCACTCCTGAAGAATTGAAGAAACTAGTCTAGTATACTCTATCGGCTTTGTGGTGTATATCTGTGTGTATAAACCTCGGACGTTGTGTGCTTGAAATAGTTTGCATTGCCATGACCATAACGAACAGTGATCAATCTAAACATGTTATAAAGAACTTACAAACATTTAATTGTTGAACATGTACATAAAGTATGAAAAGCTCTGGACGTAAATATTGTACAATCAAATCGTCTGATATCCACTATGGTACCAGATTTCAAACAAAGAGCGAGTTTAAAAACCATGCGTGAGGAATGTACATCTCACACACGTAAAACGCAACCCGCCAATTTCCGGCGTCGTTACAGTTGTAATTCCCTTGACTTCTTGCCCGCATGTAAATTTCCGCGGGATCCTGGCTGGCTCTGTTAAGACACGTGTACGTGAACTCTGACCCGTCATGATATCTCCACGTGCCATTATCATATATGCCCTGGACCCACACCTCAACCTCGGGAAGCTGACGTTTTCCTTCTAGAGAAAAATGGAATGAGATATGTTAAATTAAATTAGTTTATTTCGCCCTTGCTATTCTACTAATTAATGAAGAGTTATTACGGATTATTGAACACAAAATAAAGTTATATGTCCATGAAAAGGGGAGGACAACGAACAGTGATCAATCACATAAGTCCTAATACGTTTGACGGTGAAACCGTTGAGACGAGCGAATCCCAATAATATCTTGCAGCACAACCATATGCATCAATCCACCTATTAATTAAAGCGGGAAATACAACGCGGCCAATGGGAACAGTGCAGTGTGACGTCATATTAGCTGGGATGATTTTTTAGCCGAGTTGCAACGAAGATGCGGACGTTGGGCGTCAACAACTGGTTTCCGGATGATAACTCGAAAAGTTTAAATTCGAATCAAATGAAACTTTGACATATTGTTGGGTACCAGGTAAGGAGGACCCCCTATTGATTTTGGAGAACAAAGGTCAAGGTCACTGGCCGAATATAGAATGAAAATTTCAAAAATAGTTGGTTTCCGGATGATAACTCAGAAAATGTAAATCCGAATCAAATGATACTTAAAGATATTGATATGTACTAGGTAAGGAATATCCCTATTGATTTTGGAGAAAATAGGTCAAAGATCAAGGTCACAGTGACCGTAAATAGATTTAAAATTCTACAAAAAAATTGGTTTCCGGAGGATAACTCGAATTTTTGTAATTTGAATCAAATGAAACTTGGATGCAAGGTGAAGATAACGAACAGTGATCAATCTATTGTTTGATACCAACAAAGCAACGCCTCTATTGATTTTAGAGAAAAAGGTCAAGGTCACAGTGTCCGAAAATAGATTTAAAACTTCAGACAAATATGGTTTCTGGACAGTAACTCTAAAAGTTTAAAACTAATATTAGTTCTTCACAATTATAAATATGCCACATCATTCCCGACTTTACAATGTATCCCATGCAACTCGGCTTATGCACCCCTGTGGGCATATATTGATTTTTTATTTCGAACCATTCAATAACAAAACGTACGAAAGTATGGGAAGCTTATCAGGGATTTGATAACGTTTGTGGTACTGTGTAGACTATTGATTTCCAAACTATGTATCTGTTTTATGTACGGAGTTGTCCACGAAGTTTATCTCAACTGATTCGATATGCAAGAGCTTGTTCTGTGTATAGTCAGTTTTTAAATCGAGGTAAGCTACTGACAAACAAGTTGATGGTACAGGGATTTCAACAGTCTAGATTGAAGTCAGCATTTCGCAAATTCTATGGTCGTTATAACGATTTACATCGTCAGTACAACCTCGCATCGGGTCAAATGCTGTCTGACGTGTTTCATACCGATTGTTAAGCCGTTCTTGGCACACTGATTTTGACTGCGGATAACTACGTTTACCTGATCAGGATATAGGGCTCACGGCGGTTGTGACCAGTCAACAGGGGATGCTTACTCCTCCTAGGCACCTGATCCCACCTCTGGTGTGTCCAGGGGTCCGTGCTTGCCCAACTATCTATTTTGTATTGCTTATTAGGTCACCTGAATGAATTCAGGTGACCTATTGCTATTTGTTTTTGTCCGTCGTCGTTCGTCGTGCGTTAACATTTGAACATTTTCAGCTTCTTCTCTCAAACCCCTGAACCAATTTCAACCAATTTTGGCATATAGCATCTGTGGGTGGAGGGGAACAACAATTGTGAAATTCGTGGTCCCTGCCCCCCTGGGGCCTGAGAGGTGGGGCAAAAACCATCAAAATGAGTGTAATTTTAAAAAATCTTCTTTACTCCTGGACATCAAGAAGCCAAACTGTGAGCATAATTATAATGAGCGTTGAGCCCTCTACCAAAATTGTGAAATTCATGGCCCCTGAGGCAGGGGTTCTTGTGTTAGGGTGGGGCTCTATTGGTCATATAGCGAAAATGTAGAAATTCTTTGAAAATCTTCTCTGTCTCTGGGTATTAAGTAGACAAACTAATAGTATGGTAATGATGAGCAAGGATGCCTCTTTATACCCCCCGCAACAAGTTGTGGGGGGTATACTGGAATCGGGTTGTCCGTCCGTCCGTCCGTCTGTAGACGCAATGGTTTCCGGGCTCTAAAGCATTATCCTTTCCACCTACCGTCACCATATCATATATATAGACTACCCATGGGATAAAGATGTTCCTTATCGATTTTGGGGTCCAAAGGTCAAGCGCACTGGACATTGAAGTAGCAATATGGTTTCCGGGCTCTAAAGCGTTATCCTTTCCACCTACAGTCACCATATCAAACATATGGACTGCCCATGGGATGAAGATGTTCCCTATCGATTTTGGGGTCAAAAGGTCAAAGGTCAAGCGCACTGGACATTGAAGTAGCAATATGGTTTCCGGGCTCTAAAGCGTTATCCTTTCCACCTACAGTCACCATATCAAACATATGGACTACCCATGGGATGAAGATGTTCCATATCGATTTTGGGGTCAAAGGTCAAGCGCACTGGACATTGAAGTAGCAATATGGTTTCCGGGCTCTAAAGCGTTATCCTTTCCACCTACAGTCACCATATCATATATATGGACTACCCATGGGATGAAGATGATCCCTATCGATTTTGGGGTCAAAAGGTCAAAGGTCACGCGCACTGGACATTGAAGTAGCAATATGGTTTCCGGGCTCTAAAGCGTTATCCTTTCCACCTACAGTCACCATATCATACATATGGACTACCCATGGGATGAAGATGTTCCCTATCGATTTTGGGGTCAAAAGGTCAAAGGTCATGCGCACTGGACATCGAAGTAGCAACACTCAGAAAAGAGGTAGTTTATACCTGTTACCAACACCCTTTGGGAGATTAGGGTAAGCGGGGGGTATTCTTAGTGAGCATTGCTCACAGTACCTCTTGTTAAAAATTGTGAAATTCATGGCCCCTGGATCAGGGGTTCTGGTGCTAGAGTGGGGCTCTATAAGTCATATAGTGAAAATGCATTATTTCTTTGAAAATCTTCTTCTCTGTCCTTGGGTATTAAGTAGACAAACCAATAGCATGGTTATGATGAGCAAGGATGCCTCTTTCAAAATTGTGAAATTCATGGCCCCTGGTTCAGGGGTTTTGGTATTAGGGTGGGGTACTATTGATCATATAGTGAAAATGCATTTTATTTCTTTGAAATTCTTTCGAAACTGAAATTAATGGCCCCTGGGTCAGGAGTTCTGGTGCAAAGGCGGGGCTGACCACATAGCTATTCAATGTTTCTTCCATCCAAAAGTAAAATTCTTATATTTAAACACAAACCTAATTCAAACATTGGAAGGTTGTTACATGATACTCAGGTGACCTATAAGGCCCCTGGGCCTCTTGTGGGAGTTATCAGATCGATCACTGTTCGTTATCTTCACCTTACATACCACAGTGACGGGGACATATTTACAGAAGCTTCGCGGGTAATACCCGTCAGTTTTAAGCTGATGAAGAACAAATCACATGACTCAAATGCGTAACTATTGGACCTTCGCGACAAAGAATACAAAATTAAGAGTACTTCGGATAAACAAGGACTCGTGGGCACACCAGAGGCGGGATCAGTTACCCAAGAGAAGTAACCATCCCCTGTCAACTGGTCACAATAACTGTAACCTCTTTATCTTGATAAGGTAAACGGCGTAATCCGTAATCACAATAAATGGGTAAAGAACGGTCTAACAATTGGTATGAAAGATGTCGAACAGCATTCAACCACTTGACAGGCCAGGCCGTATTTGTAAAATAGATCGATATAACGACCATGAACTTTGCAAAATGCCGATTTTGAACAAGATGTTGAACTACCTATAGCATCAACGTATTTGTCAGTAGCCTACCTCTTTTAAAGGAAAACTTATCATACGAAGAACATGCTAGTGAGTATCGAATATCTTTCTTTGAACTCAAAATCACAAGCAATAAATGTTGTCCCATGTACTTGCTATTGACGTTAATCAAAACAGTAACTTTCATAACTTCTGATATGAACATTCAGAATCTGGTCTTTGACCTCTAGTATGAGTGTCCTATTGACCTGCCGTCTGAATTGTGCACTCCACAACTCACAGGAGGTTGTCATTTTACCATGAACGTACATCATACCTTTTACAACTACTTAAGATGGTAATTCCTATACATACCCTTACATGTCAACAGGAGGATAATATACATTGATTATATTATATCATGATCATAAATATGACATACCAACGAACAATCGGAGAATATCGTGTTTTTCTTCTGTGTCAAGACGGATTACGTCCCCGCCTTCTCTCGAACAGACATCCACAGCATCTAGATAATTCTGCGATGATTCAACATAGCGAAGGCAGATTCTGTGTTCCCCATATTGAAACGCTGTGTATTCCATTGGACACTGACCTAAAAACAATCAATGCATAGTCTGATGTTATTGCCTGAGTATATATCGTTACCTAGAGATTAATTTTAGTGATTGTATATGTGGCGTTCTCACGCACTGGCAATGGGACCAGTGTAACCGATTTATGGAATGGTGTCCGAGTAGGGTAGTGGTTAATACACTCGCTTCGACCCGAGTTCGATCCCCGTGATCGGCAGTGGTAGTATGCAAGGTAAAGATAACGAACAGTGATCAATCTCATAACTCCTACAAGCAATACAAAATAGATAGTTGGGCAAACACGGACCCCTGGACACACCAGAGGTGGGATCAGGTGCCTAGGAGGAGTAAGCATCCCCTGTCGACCGGTCACACCCGTCGTGAGCCCCATATCCCGATCAGGTAAACGGATATGAGAGGGTATGGTGTTCGTCCACTTTGACACATACGTTTCCTCCGGGTACTCTTGTTTCCTCCTACAAAAAGACCCCCTAGCGCAAACGTCCGTGCAAATCCTTAAATAGCTACTGTATACCTAATGTTTATGTATATCCGACTTTAAAAATGAAGATTATTATTATTAATGCATGACATATAACACCTTGATAACGTGTTGAAGTCTTTACGCCTGGAATCGCGAAACGGCTCCCCATACAATCCCCCTCATCCTTATGGGACTTGAACCCGTAACTTCAGGGATTGTCTCTGAAGAACACGTCATAAGTATGCAGCGAAGACTGTTGATACCGATCAGAGAACAAAACGAACTGCTAACTCCACATAGGATATATTTTTTACTGTACAGACACAACCTTATAATCGGTATTGCGCTTATTTCATAATAGTGTTGCTTCAAACCACGACAGCGCTAGGCCGCAATGCTGAAGAGGACATCGAATGTTTCAAGCTACTTGCATAAGAAGCGAACGTTGTGGTTCATTCGGATGAAACATCTTCTAATAAAATAACCTGTGTATGTTGATACGGTAAACATTTCTCGGTACTATCCTCATCTGTGCTATAATCATTGTTATAATCCTCACTATTAAGTGTTCCCCGGGGATTTTAGACTGGTTAAATATGAATTTAGGACACTTTACATTACTAGCTTGAAAATACGGATGAATATTTAATTGCTGTGATAGAATTTAGAAATTTTCAAAATTAAGGATTATCTACCTCATGCACAGCTCTTATCCTTGGACGAATTGGACTCCACTTTTTGGCACTCTGTTTCCCCTAAAATAACTAGTTTATTGTTATTTCTGTTTTCAAAAATTTCGGTTGAGCATCACTGAAGAGACATCATTTGTCGAAATGCGCATCTGGTACATCAACATTGGTACCGTACAAGTTTAACATTAAAGATTATCCAAGGGACGGAAATTATCAGATACAAGAGTGGTCAAATAAACTTCAACGATAGCATATTCAAATGATTTCCTGTTTTGAGTTGAATTTGAAAATTGTTTACTCCTTTAAAGAGATAATCAGGTTTACGGAAGTGATATATATTGACCAAAGTATAGCGCGCATGACCATAGCAATAAGGGTTATTTATCATAACGTTTACCCTAATGTTGGAACATCTTTGTTAAATTGGTTTTCGTAAGAATGGTTAATTTCACATCAAATGCTGGGTACATGAGGAAGCAAGAGTCGCTACCGATGTTGATTTAGGTTTCTCGAGACTCTGGAATTTGAATCAAACCAAGATCGGATCGAAGAATCTACTCTACACGGACTCCAGCTGGATATACCAGAGGTGGGATTTGGTGACTAAGGGGGGGGGGGGGGGGTAAACATCCCCTGTGTACAATACATGTACCCACCTGTTATGTAGGTTTGTAATTCTTCTCCTGTGATGAAAATATCGTCTATTCCTGGCGCTGAGTGACAACAGTAACACTTCTCCATTCCAGGGTCATGACCTATCATATAGAATACGTCACGCTGACGCATACAGTGACGGTAACACTTAAGGACGGTGGAAATTCCCCCTTGATTGTTACAGGACGTAAAGGGGACATGAGTACTTTCACGGGCAACGTTTTGAATTGAACAAACTGTCACAGCAATACATAGAATTAATACCAATTGTAGAGCAGAAATCATGATAGTCTTCATTTAGCCTATATCAAATGTATCTGACACTGAGAACCTTCATATAGTATAATCCAGTTTTGTTGGGCTGTCTGCGGTGGATCGGTCCCCGTGAGCACGCTGTCAGTCCCACGTTTTAGCTGGCTGAAGTGAGATGCATCTCCCTATATTTTTCAAAGTAATCTTTAAAGCTTTTCAAAAGAAATCAATATCTGATACTAATTAAAACTGATACGTCTAATTAAAAATACTTTTTTGTGAGCTATGTTTAGAAAGTTCAGTGTGTTTTTTATCGGGACGTTTGTAAGGTCTGTATTGATGTGAAAGAAAATTAATTATCGCTTACAAAACACTACAACAGCTGCTGATTCCCAGGCACTTTAAATGGTAAACATTGAGATTGGACTGATCAAGCCGAAATCTAATAATTAAAAATTGACAAATGAAATGAGAAACGAACACATAGCATTCCCTCAAAATAGTTTTCTACTGCGTTTAAATGTCTTGGGTATATCGGAGGAGGAAACAATGTTGTGCACAAAAATGTTACCTGCTATGTGGTATCCATGTATTAATGATTTGTTCAAAATAAGATTGCATGAATCATGATTTTACATACACGTACATTGTACAAATACATGTAGGATGTCAAGATAAAAACAAAAGTTGTTGAGGATTTTATTTCTAACAAAACTAGAATGCATTAAGGAGGTGTGCTACACCAGAGAAATTTGATGTAGATGAAAAGTGGAGGATATGTACAAAAATATTTTGAAGTCGAAAATTTTCAAATTTACTTTATTTTGTCGAAAAATACAGTTTTAGTAGAAGGTAATCTGAAAAAAATTTAAAACCCCTGCTGGACTCGAACCTGCGACCTACAAGTCAGCAGTCGGTATTCTAACCTACTGAGCTACTCGGCTAGGTATCTAACTGGAAAAGGAAAAGTCAAATATTGCTGATATCGATTTTTTCATCCATGTTTTTAAAGGAAGTCAGCCATTATGACGATGTAGAGTACTACCTTAACCCTCTCTCTCTGCCGTATCGGTCAATATGACCGATAGCGCGTAAAACCAGGGCTACGCAAAAGGAGTGTCTATAAATCTTTGAAACTACGGACGTAATATATGTTTTATATATCATATTTTTGAAAATTTTCGATATTTTTTAACTATGCAAAAATGAATTGAATAAATAAAGCCATTGAATTAAAAAAAACATTTAAAATGAAAGATGACTTCGTCTAAATATGACGCAACGCTTTGTCGCAAGGCCATTTCCCCCCTCGCTATGATTTTTAGCTCACCTCAACCGAAGGTTCAAGTGAGCTATTCTGATCACATTTTGTCCGGCGTCCGTATGTCTGTCTGTCTGTCCGTCTGTCTGTCCGTCTGTCTGTAAACTTTTCACATTTTCGACTTCTTCTCCAGAACCACTGGGCCAATTTCAACCTAACTTGGCCAAAAGCATCCTTGGGTGAAGGGCTTTCAAGTTTGATCAAATGAAGGGCCATGTTCCTTTCAAAGGGGAGATAATCACAAAAATGCAAAAATAGGGTGGGGTCATTTAAAAATCTTCTCAAGAACCACTGGGCCAGAAGAGCTGAAATTTACCTGAAAGCTTCCTGACATATTGCAGATTCAAGTTTATTCAAATCATGGCCCCCGGTGGTAGGATGGGGCCCCAAGGGGGGATCAAAGTTTTGCACACAAATATATAGGGAAAAACTTTAAAAATCTTCTTCTCAAGAACCACTAAGCCAGAAAAGCTGAGATTTACATGAAAGCTTCCTGACATAATGCAGATTTAAGTTTGTTCAAATCATGGGCCCCGGGGGTTGGATGCGGCCACAATAGTGGATCAAAGTTTTACATACAAATATATAGAAAAAATCTTTAAAATCTTCTTCTCAAGAACCACTGAGTCAGAAAAGCTGATTTTTACATGAAAACTTTCTGACATAGTGCAGATTCAATTTTGTTCAAATCATGGCCCCCGGGGATAGGATGGGGCCCAAAGGGGGGATCAAAGTTTTGCACACAAATATATGGGGGGAAACTTTAAAAATCTTCTTCTCAAGAACCACTAAGCCAGAAAAGCTGAGATTTACATGAAAGCTTCCTGACATAATGCAGATTTAAGTTTGTTCTAATCATGGCCCCCAGGGGTTGGATGGGGCCACAATAGGGGATCAAAGTTTTACATACAAATATATAGGAAAAATCTTCTTCTCAAGAACCACTGAGCCAGAAAAGCTGATTTTTACATGAAAACTTTCTGACATAGTGCAGATTCAAGTTTGTTCAAATCATGGCCCCCGGGGATAGGATGGGGCCCCAAGGAGGGATCAAAGTTTTGCACACAAATATATAGGGACAAACTTTAAAAATATTCTTCTCAAGAACCACTAAGCCAGAAAAGCTAAGATTTACATGAAAGCTTCCTGACATAATGCAGATTCAAGTTTGTTCAAATCATGGGCCACGGGGGTTGGATGGGGCCACAATAGGGGATCAAAGTTTTACATACAAATATATAGGAAAAATCTTTAAAAATCTTCTTCTCAAGAACCACTGAGCCAGAAAAGCTGATTTTTACATGAAAACATTTTGACATAGTGCAGATTCAATTTTGTTCAAATCATGGCCCCTGGGGGTAGGATGAGGCCACAAGGGGGATCAAAGTTTTACATACAAATATATAGTTAAAATCTTTTTCTCAACATCCACTGAGTCAGAAAAGCTGATATTTACAAGAAAACTTTCTGACATACTGAAGATTCAAGTTTGTTCAAATCATGGCCCCCTGGGGGTAGGATGGGGCCACAAGTGGGGGGGGGGGGGTCAAAGTTTTACATACAAATATAGGAAATAGCTTTAAAAATCTTCTTCTCAAGAACCATTGGGCCAAAGAAGTTGACATTTACATGAAAGTTTTTTGACATAGTGTAGATTCAAGTTTGCAAAGGGTAGTTTGGGCCATAATAGGGACTAAGGTTTTACATGCAAATATATATGGAAAGTCTTCAGATATGGGCCAAAGTGACTCAGGTGAGTGATGTGGCCCATGGGCCTCTTGTTTTTTTTATTTTCCCTATGAATGCAATATTTTTTAAATTTTTGAGAAGCATATATTCCCTGCTTTCAGTACATATAAAAATTATTTTTAATACCTGGCAAAGTTATTAGAAAATAGCAATTTTTATCATATACGTTGTTTTACGATTTTATTTCTCAATGTTTAAACAGATCGGCGTTTTATCTATATTTATATATGGAAATATGGAAAAGTAAATACATCCTGGAAAAGTAGAGGAGATGTTCTTTTTGATGGACCCTTATTGATATTATAATTCTCGGTAGTTTTTATATTACGATAAAATGAAATTGGGACATGCTGCGCGGTTTTGTTAAAAATTAGCGACAAATCGACGTCGCTAACAGCAATCGATGCGCGTCGCACAATAAAGTTGTGAAAACTATTTGTATTGTCCTCTTTTAGTAAATTCAGTACCTGTTGATACACTAAAACAACATACATGCACATATGAAATAATCAGCCAGGTATCTCTGCTTTTTTTAAAAAGCATAACACCAATATTGGTATATAACAGTTACACAACCTACATGTAACTTCATAAAACACCTATTGAGAGTGTTACATCGGCAGAATGAATTTTTAAAAAAATAGATAAAGTACTTCAAATTCAGACATAAACGTTATATTCGTTCGGAATAGTAATAATTTTTTTCTCTGCCAAAGAAAGAAAACAAAAAAGTTCGCCTATATATAGCCTGTATACTTTTATTTTTCCGTGATCCGGATCGCGGGCCTCGTGGGGTTTTTTGAAAATGTGCATGGAGAACACACGTGTTTCCGTTTCAACGAAAACAACACAGCTTCACCGTGACTGTCACAGCGAACGCTTGTATTTTACATCTTTAAAACGACCCGATGTCAGAAGAAGAAGATGCCCTGGATCTCCTGTTGCAGTACGTACATGTAAGTTGATGTAGCCACATAGGCCGACTAAAAAGAAAAAAAAAATGCGGTTTTGTCATGTTATGAAAAATTCACGATTAATTAACCGCGATTTGATGCCATAATTTGTCGTTTCATGAAAGAAAATATTTATATTTTATGATATCTAATCCAAGTGAATAACACCCTGACGCGCGAGTGTAAGAAGGGGGTGGATTTAGTGTATAATGGGATGGGGTGGTTTTAATCAGACTGGGCAACATACATCGAACATACACGACCGCTGGTGAGAAGGCTATTTTCCAAGTTGTTTCCAGGTTTATAAAAGAAATTATTTTTCTATGAAAAGAAAACACAATCTGTTAGGAAAACACACTTTGCATTATTGTAATGATAGAATTTATTATCATAATTTGAATTATTTTTTTCATTCTGTAACAGAAATAAAAACAAAATGTGTGTTTGGGCCAAAATGGGGGTGGGTTAACATCAATCAAAGTCTGATTATGACAGGCTAATGAAAAATCATATTGATTTCTCTTTTATCCAAATGCATGTATTTTATATACACTTAGTGGCTTATGACCATAAATTACATGTGATCCATACATGCTGGTACTTGTATGTTATGAGCTGATGGGCACTTGTCCCTTTCTTGCCGGCCTCCTCTGTGGCCGAGTGGTTGGAGCATCGCGCTCAAAATCACACGGCCTTTCACCTCTGTCGGCGCGGGTTCGAATCCCATTCGCGCTGGTAAGTGAGAAAGTTTTCCCAGTTTACTTTCGAAAGGTCGGTGGTCTCTCCCCAGGTATCTGGTTTCTCCCACCAATAAAAAAACTGGGTGCCACCAGATAACTGAAAAATTGTTGAGTTTGGCAGAAAACATCAATCAATCAATCCCCTTCGTGCCTAGATTTTCTCTAATTTTGACTAAATCCACACCCCATCAGAGTACTATGCAAGGGGATTTAGACACTGGGTATCATGAAGAACCAATTCAATTCTATTTTTATATCTGGGGTCATTAACTTTCCCTCAGAGTTTCAGTATTTTCGCTGGACCCTTTAGGTTTTAACCTGAATTTCCTCAGTATTTGCCCTCATGTATATGCTAGACATAATGCAGACACCTACTTGATACTTTTTTTTATTACTCACTCTGCTACTCTCGCAATGTATAATAAAATATTCGATTCATTTCTAACACATGTATGCAATCCCTTACCTTATTTTTAAATAAATTTGAGTAAATAAATTTAAGTGCGAAACTGTTCCATGCTACCGTGAAACTTATATTTTGCTTTTTAAACATAAACCAACAATTCTTAATTGTAATTTCTTTTCTTCTTTAAAAAGGGTATTGACATCCCAATATTTAGTGGGAAGTTCCCAGGTATCTTCCGCTAGCGACAGTCTACTGGCAAATCCAGACATGCATTGGAAGGATGCTGATGTGGAGGACACAGGGACACCTGATCCAAGAACTGTGGCATTTCATTCAGGGTGACAACCTGGCTTTCAGTTGGTATAGTGATGTACTAATTATCGCCGACTTTCGATTGTTGGTCGCTATAACTGAAACGATGTGAACAATCGATTGTCATTTCGAAAATAGCCGACGTCGGTATCTTTTTAATGATACGAATATTCCTGCCGAGAATTAACTAAAAGCAAAATGGATGACGAAACTGAATCATCCGATAAGATTGGATTTTAATATTGTTTAATGTCCCGCTCGAGAATAGTTCACTCATATGGAGACGTCACCATTGCCGGTGAAGGGCTGCAAAATTTAGGCCTATGCTCGGCACCTTAGTCTTTGAGCAGGGAGGGATCTTTATACCACACCTGCTGTGACACGGGGCCTCGGATTTTGCCTCTTACAACAAGCAAGACTTTATTCTAACCCGGATCCCACAAGAACAACAACAAAAGTCAAGAGATCTATCCCTATCCCGGGAAAACCAAATCGAAAGTATCGGATTAATAACTTCAAATTTCTTAATATTTAAGGTAGAAAAGTAAATTCATATATTTATGCCATCAATTTTAAATGAATAAAATTCGATTATTTTTCGATTAATCAATCAAAAACGTGGATCCGATTAATCCGATCATCGATTATTTTTTTATTCCCCATTGTACATCACAAAGTTGGTATGACTGTTTGAGGTTGAATATAGGGTTAAATCAGTATAAATTTGATTAACATTCAAATAAATCCAGATAATACATTCACAAATGGAATCATGGCATTATGGTACACTGATATGTGTGTACCATTTTACTGGGTTTTTTTTTGGGAGGGGGGGGGGGTTGCTGCATAACTAGGGATCGTATACATACAGAAAGAGACAAAACAATTTCTAATTAGTTTCTAATTATACGGTATGACACGTTTTAAGGTATGGTGGCCAATACTGATTTTATTTGCAATTTTCTTTCAGATATGGGACCCTATTATTCGGATAACTGCCGATTTTATGAAACTGTCTTTGACAGAAGATTTGGTTTTCTCCATCTGTGTTGCCACCAACCATTATGCTGAGATGGTGATAGGTAGGGGGAAGGGTTGCTATATACTTCCCAAGGAAGTTTGCAGCCTCTCACTGAAGAGGAACTGTACACGTTTTACTAGTTTTAAAAACCGATATTGTGGCAGTGATTTCCAGTTTAAAAAGAATAATAAAATGCATAGTAAAAAGATTACCTTTACCAAAATCAATCTGGCTGTGAATGTAACTCATTTATTAAATGTGTACTACAATTACCTCTGATAAAATTTCATAAGTAATTAAATGCATACTTTTCAGAAGGCCTTGATTATCGAAAACATTTACAGAGCCATTTGAGTATTCAAAAGTTTTGACAATACATTAGTGTTTAGGACTAAGTATTAAGAAATACTTTCCCCCCCAGATTTTAGTGCATTATCTTATACATGCCTGCTGTGAAGTTCCAGTCGATAGACATATATTGGTCAACGCATGCCCCTGTCGGAACAACTCATTATCAAGATTTATGTCTAGAAATAGGTTTCAAGAGGTTGAATATAAGAACATTTTTGTTAAATATGATGCAAGTACATTTAAATCTAGTGATTGAAAGTAAGTACTTGAACATTCGTATATGTTGAACTTGGAGAGGAAAAATGGTTAGTACTTTTTGATAACATTTGATAAGGTGTTGTCGCTTAGCAACCAAATATAATTGAATAAAAAATAAATTATTTTAGAATCGCTGTGATAAAATTTAGAAATTCATTTCAAAATTAAGGATTATCTCCCTCATGCATAGCTCTTATCCTTTGACAAATTTGACTCCACTTTTTCGACACTCTGTTTTTCCCTAAAATAGCTCTTGGGACCTACAAGTTTACTGGTATTTCGGATTTCAAAAATTTCGGTTGAGCATCACTGAAGAGACATTATTTGTCGAAATGCGCATCTGGTGCATCAAAATTGGTACCGTATAAGTTTTATATTAACAATAATTGAAAGATCTTTGTTTTAATGTTGCAATACTTATTCTATCTAATGGAACATAATGGCAAAACGTCATATTATTAGAAAATGATGGACAAGAATATAAAGTACGAAGTTTCCATTTGATGACCTTTGACCTTAATTCTCTTCATCATATATTTTTTAAAACCTTTTAAAATGATTAAGATCTATTTAAAGATTATATTTTTAAAATAATGTGACATTTACTAATCACCTTGGATTGTAATTACGTTTAAATTGTGTCGAATGGATGCAGAAAGGCAAATTATGGTCAAAATTGTACTATGAGTGTTGTTACTTAGCAACCAAAAATATTTGTTTGTCAATAAAATTGATTAGTTTGATTGTGTTCTTTTTGTAGTATTTTAAAAGGCACATTAGCTCATACATTTAGAATTTCCTATTTTTGACTCTAATCTAGTGAGAGGGGTCGTAATATATATATTTCAGAGAAAAAAGATTGCAAAAATGTGCACTTATATGACCTTTGACCCCGTAGACCTCTTTGACGTCATGGGATACATTGACAAATTTTATAAGAAATTGTTCCCTGTCCAATTCCTAACAAAATTATATGTCATATGCCTACCCCAAATCGTGATCCATGCAGATTTAAATTGATTTAAAAATACTGTCATTTAGTCTTTAAAAACCTCTAAAATGTGCCGGTAGAGAAAGGGTTAAGACATCTTTACAATTTAAAACAATGAGGGCAAGTAGAGTCTCAATAGGGTCCGCCAAAGGCTTATCTGCCCCTTGCGCCGGTAGGGGGCACTGTTTTCTGAGGTATAATTCGAGTAAATATGGCGTACGCTAAAATGTATACAGTTGCCAAGCTAAAAGAATTGAAATTGCGCAGCGCTGTAAGGACGGGAAGAAAAGCGGATCTAATAGAAAGGTATGAAATTATATGAATTGTCACCAGTAATTGATTTTCATTGAAGTTGCCATGATATAAGTTGAATGTTAAGGATAATTCCAAGTCTAGTACGATACTTAAAAAATTGGGGACGCGTACTACGCATGTAACATTTGTTGTTCTAAATAAACGGCTTTGTTTGCGACAAGCAATAGTAAATGCATATACGATGACAGTGACTACAAACCAAAATTACATTAGTTAATGATATTTGTGTAAATTGGAAGCATGCGAACGAAATTTCAACTTTAGAGAGCCTGTAATAGAGTTGCCAGCACCAGCGGAAAAGAACGTAGACTGGTCCACGACCGGGTATAAACAAATTACATCAAACCACCATGATCTCTTGCCACATATAACAGAGGCCCACGTTGAAGGTAATATGAAAAAGAATTATCACAGTATACAGAATGCAAGTCTATAAGTTCTACTATAACTCCACGAGGACATAGATACAAGGTGCACTGAACCAAAATTTTTGAACTTGACCCCTTTCTTCATTCAAGGTCAAATTAAGAAAAATATGAATAGACCATAACTTTAGAACCCTTTGACATTAAGACTTCAAACTTAGAATATGAAAAGGGGGGATTCCACCAACATTTTTTACCTTGACCCATTTATAAAGTCAAGGTCAATGTTTTATGTCAAAATATAATCCAGACCAAAAGCTGACTTGACAACCGTTTGACATTAAAACTTCAAACTCGGGATATGGAAGAGTGCACGAAAAGTTTGACCTTGACCCCTTTCTTTATTCAAGGTCAAATTAAGAAAAACATGAAGTGACCATAACTTTAGAATGCTTTGACATGAAGACTTCAGACCCATTTATAAAGTCAAGGTCAATTTGTTATGTCAAAATATAGTCCAGGCCAAAAGCTGACTTGACAACTGTTTGACATTAAAACTTTAAACTTGGAATATGGAGAGGTTATATGGAAGAGGGGTGCACACCACAAACATTTTTGACCTTCATCCATTTACATTGACAATGTCACTCTTTTACATCAAGACTATAACCTGAGAACATTTCAAACTTACAACTTAGAAAGCAGATATTAAGACAAGATATACTGTAACAAAATCTTTGACCTTGATCCATTTCTTCATTCAAGGTCACTCTTTTACATCAAAGTATAGTCAATACTATAGCATGAGAACCCATTGACATTAGGATTTCAAACTTACAACATGGAAAGCAGACATTAAGACAAGATGTACTGTACCAACATTTTTTACCTTGACCCATTTCTTCATTTAATATCATGTTTTAAAAAAAACTTGATGATTTCTTAACTAAGATTTGTTTGACATCAAGACTGCAAACTTGTAATATGGAAAGGTAATATTGAAGAGGGGTGCACATCACCAAAAAATTTTATCTTGACCTATTTACATTGTCAAGGTCACTCTTTTACATCAAAGTATAGTCCAGACCATAACCTGAGAGCCCTTTGACATTAGGTTTTCAAATTTACAACAAGGAAGGCAGATTTAAGACAAGATGTACTGTACCAACATTTTTTTTTTTCCCTTGACCCATTCCTTGGAAAGCAGACATTAAGACGAGATGAGATCATGGTTAAATGCATTGCAGGAATTTTTTATCTTGACCCATTTAACATCAATACACCATTCTTAGGTGTAATATTGATGCAAGCCGTTGTTATTGCCTCTTACGCTTGCACTCATTATTGTTGCCCCGGTTATTAGACAATCAAACTGTGAAGGGGAAACATCTGTTTTTGTTTTGGTAGAAAACAATAACCACTAGTTATGAATATATTGCTTTTATTTACCTACATGTATCTTCATTTTTAATGATGGTGTGGTATATGAAATTCTTAGTAGTTTGCATGTGTAGCGATCAGCCGGATTCAATCGCCGGTGGCCATATAGCTCAGTTGGTAGAGCAGCTGACTAGAGATTCAGGGGGCCCGGGTTCGTATCCTGGACTGGTCCGTTGCATTTTCTCCCTTCCTGTTACACATGCAAGGAAGGCTTATTTAGTGGCCTGGTTTCAATTTTGGTTGTCTCAGGCTAGCAGGCTACTGCTTTTGACAAACCCTGATTTAAAACGACTTTGTGGATATTAAAACTTAAACTTGTTAATATTATTTTAGGGTGTTTTTTAAAGATTATTTTCAATACAGACAAGGAGCTGACAGACAAACGATGGCTAATACAAGGGCAATTGTGAAAGGAAAACTTCTTTTAGAGTCTGAGAGAGTGGAAGCATTGAGCATCAATTGTCTAAATGAGGACTTTTTTGTGACAGGATTTGTTAGAGCAGCAATGAAAAAAAGGTGGTGTATAATATTGATATTAAATATTAAGCAACTTCAATTTTAAACAAGAGGAACTGTGAGCAATGCTCACTAAGAATACCCCCGCTTACCCCAATCTCCCAACGAGTGTTGTTAATAGGTATAGATTACCTCTTTCCTGAGTTTAAAAATATGGTATGCCTTTGTAAAAGAAAATGGAAGATATGGTCCGAACACAAATCCATGGTTTAAACCTATAATTTTGACCTTGAGATCAAAGGTCATAAAGAGGTCATGAATGTACATGACACATAGTCTCATGGTGATACACCTATGTCTTATGGTATGACTATGTCAAAACCCTATAATCAATTTTGACTTTGAGGTTAAAGTTCAAGATCATATAGAGGTCATGAAGGTACCCGGCACATCGTCTCATGGTGATCCACCTTTGTGCTAAATATGGTATGCCTATGTTAAAGAACAAAGAAGTTATGGCCCGTACACGAATCTGCACAGACAGACAGAGTGATTCCTATATAACCCAACCCAACACCCCCCCCCCCCCCCCGGACTTCGTTCGGGGGTATAAAAATCATAATATTCAAATTTTTGTGTAAGAGATGTAGGATCAACGCAGATTGTCTTAATTGTATGTTGTATGTATTCAACAGGTTTCTTACAATTATCGCCGAAAAAACGGGTGAGATTAAAAATTCAGATTGCGAGTGTCCTGCTGGGAAGGGTCCTTATGGAACATGTAAACATGTTGCAGCTGTATCTCTTCTTTTGGAAACACATAACATAGCCATTCCAAGGGCATGTACTGATAACCTCCAGACTTTTCATAAGCCCAAGAAGTGCTTTCAAGTTGAGCAGTCTGCATTACAAAGAGTTTAATTTCTTTATCTATTTCAAATTTCAGCACTTTACATCGTTCAAATTGTTTTGATGATTTTCGTTCCTATGTAAACAACTTTTCAACCTAAATGAAATCATTATCTACTTTGATGATGGTTATGCCCTTTGAACTTTTATTCTAACTTTTGAGTTCCGTATCTATTAAACGCATTTTAATATTTGTATACAGACTGGTACACACATTAAGAGATTGAAAAGATGTTTCTGAGGGGGCATGCAAAATTTTGTTATTTATGTTTCATTATTTCACTTCAATGAAGATGAGTAATACATTACAATTATACAGCTTACCAAAGTACAAATACATCAAAATACAGTAAATATGAATGCATTGAAATGAAATAGCATAAATGTTCTACATAAATATGTACACTTAATACTCATATGACGAATAGTCTGTTTTTCCCATATCATAAAGACTTTATGTACATATTTATTCTTGTATTATCAAGACTGAGAACTTTGAATTATATGATATTTTGAAAGATTTCTTAGTTGATACTGAAATCAATGGAAATAACTTAGTCAGTGCCTTTTGTTTTTGGATGCTTGAACGGTTCCCCCATAAAAGCCGAATATATGCCTTGTCGGTACAACCCAGATCTTGGTGACCCAAGACCTCAGAAGTATAGAGAAAATGGTGGATACAATGACCGTGTGCGCAATATTGTGACCAATTACTTTGCTTCAACATCAGCACATTTATCTTTTAAATACATGATGCCCAAAGCATGTATCAACTTCGCAGCACTGGACCATGATTACTTGGACCTGCCATTTACAGAGTATTGGATAGATGCAGCTCAGAAGGTAAGCTAATTATGAAATGTATAAAATGAATTAAAATTTCACAATTTTTGTATATATTCTTAAAATTACTGAAATCCTTTATTATGATACATGCGACCTGGAAACTTATTTGGTGTGTGCATTTTTTTTTTTTTTTTTGTGAACAGGTGTCACAGAGGGACATTGCTCGCATTGAGCAAACAACTAGGGAACAGAATATATCGAAAGTCTGACACCAAGAGAGAGAATGGCGCTTGACTGCATCCAGGTTTGGAGACATTTGCAGAGTTACTGATCGCCGCAACAAGCTGAAGCTGTGCGCTAGTATTTTTAAACCTGCGAAACTGAAAACACCAGCTGTGTTACATGGCCAACAATATGAAGCTGTAGCTAGACAGACATTTAAGACAAAAATGGGTTTTTAATGTTCAAACTTGTTGTCTCTTCATAGACTCTGAGAACAATTATTTGGCTGCTTCGCCCGATGGTATTGTTGGAGAAAATGCTATTATTGAAGAAAATGTCCATTTTAAAGGCAGATATCGTAAGATTGCTGCAGATAAGTTTTTTTCCATTTTTGGTAGAGGATGATGACAATGCCTTACACTTAAAACAGAATCATAATTATTATATGCAGGTTCAAGGCCAGCTTAACGTGTGTAAGAAAGAGAAGTGTTTTCTTGTTGTATACACATTTGTTGACATTTTTGTGGAAGAAATCAATATTGAAAGAAATTATTGGTATGGATGCATGTTACCAAAACTAGACTTGTTTTATGAGAACCACTACAGAACATTTCTAGCTGAAAAATTGTAACTTGTGTTTGAGATACAGGTATTTATGCAGTTACAAAACTCAATGAAAAAATGTAGATAACAATACACTTACTAGATACAACAAAAGAACATTGAAAGTTTTCTTCCTATCTCTGGATAATATGATGACTGCATGTTTCAGATTTTCTTCTTTTTTTCATTCTTGTTTGAGTATTAATCTGGATTTTTTTCATGGGTCTCATGTACTGCATACTTTGTAAATATTGTAATGAAAACTTTGTACAATGACACATTTGTTTCTACAGCCCAGTAGCTAAGTACTTCGTTACTAGCTTGAAAGTACGGATGTATATTTCATTGCTGTTATAAAATTTAGAAATTCATTTCAAAATTAAGGATTATCCCCCTCACGCATAGCTCTTATCCTTAGACTAATTTGACTCCACTTTTTTGGCACACTGTTTTTCCCTATAATAGTTCTAAAACTTCATTGTTATTTCAGATTTCAAACATTTCGGTTGAGCATCACTGAAAAGACATCATTTGTCGAAATGCGCATCTGGTGCATCAAAATTGGTACCGTATAAGTTTTACATTCAGAAAGAATCTGGTGTTCTTATGATACATACATGTATCTCATATTTTCTGGAGATATGATTAAGTTGAGAAATGTTTTATAATTTTTTTAATGCTTTTAGAAATGTTTTTTTAAAGTTATTAATGGTTTTGAAATACAACCCTGCATTATCTAGACACATGTCTATACAAATGCATAGCTCTTATCCTTGGTCGAATTTGGCTCCACTTTTTTGGCACGCTGTTTTTGGCTATATTTAGCTCTAAAACTTCATAGTTATTTCGGATTTCAAACATTTCGGTTGAGCATCACTGAAGAGGCATTATTTGTCGAAATGCGCATCTGGTGCATCAAAATTGGTACCGTATAAGTTTTACATGTACTATTGCTCTTTAGAGAACAGACTGTGTAAGAATTTAATAGATGTGGAAGTGTGAAGTTTGTTCAGTCGTGCAAATGTAATTAAAATATATGGCTTCAATACCAATATGCAATAAATATGTCCACTTTTCATTGTAGTACTACTACTTTATTAAGAATATTTGTCAACAATGCAAGGTCTAAAATTCAGTATGGAAAAACAAATGAAAATAATTTTTGAGCCTAGAATAGCTTTGCCCTGAGGTAGCTCTTTCTTCATAATTTTAAATGTCTTGGCTAGTCCAATGATCCTTTCAACATGAATTTGCTTGGATGCGATTCGTCGGTCTTTGACAACGTCTTGTGCCTCTAGTTGACTTTTCCCTTTTAACATTGTTGGGGTGTTGACCTGAATGTTGTGAGGAGCAAACAAATCCTGTACCGCCATTATGCTACCATGGTCTTCAAATTTGTCCCTGTCTCTCAATAACTCAGATCGCTCAATGATTTGTCTGTCTCTTGTGACACCACAGTATGCATCAGAAATGTAACTAACAGTTCCACGTGGTGTGCAACCAATCATTACTTGAAAAGTCTTTTTCTTGTAATTTGAAAAAGTGGCACTCTTGGCATTTACATTCTGAGGCTTATCTATTGGTACATTTACCTCAGTGGCATCAACTATTACTCTAGTTTTTTGGACATTAGCAAAGAAGTCAGTTGGCATACATTCATCAATTTCTGATCTAGAGGGCCAAATGTTAATCTCCTTAAGTTGAAAGTACATACAATTAATCCAAGTGATAATGATATTTGAAACGGTACTTTCACTAACTTGAAACATATAGCTTAGTTCAATATCTTCTTTTGCTTGTCTCAATTTCATCAAAACCAAAAGCAATTGATCTAGAGGGGAAAGTAAGTTACTTTCAAGGTTCAAATCATGCGCTGCTGGTCCAAGAATTTGAAGAAAAAACGTCATGAAATGGTCATAACTTTCGAAACCAGTGTAATATTTTATGATTATTTTGCAAATTCTGAATGAGGCTTATTGAAATGAAACTCGAAATGAGGCCAACAGGTTATTGGCATAACCTGTTGGTTATGCCAATATCACCTTGGACAGACTGGTTACACAACTCGCTTTCATCAACACTGGTTTCTTGTACCGATCCAACCACCATTTCATTCACCACACAATCAACACCGATATTGTCTTCGTCACACTTCACTTCACTACTGTCTCTATCATACTTTACTCTTTTGTTGTATCTCTCCTCTCTTGCACTGCTACATGATTCATTCTTAAATGTTGATGCGAAGGTAAACACAGATGGAATAGCGTTAGGCTTCAATCTCTTTTTCTCACCTAAACACCAATGAAACTCGAAAATACAATTTCACGTGTATTTTCACTTTATTCAATATATGAGTAGGATCGAAAGAAACAGCTTGGTTGAATTATGTAACGCGACTCGTTGTCAAAATAAATAATTTGGGCGTAGTCTACCTATCGTTCATAACTGTCGCATTGTGTTCAACGTTACATTATAAACGTTATTCCATAATTTTAAAGACAAGATACATTGATAAACCGATGATTTTAAATAACAAAACGATCGAACTAACCAAGAAGTGTAGTGGTGTAATTGTCGGGTGTGAAGTGATCACCGCATACACGGTCGTGAGCAGCTGGCGTACACAACTTTTTTGTTTTTTCGTCCAACCTTCGAATCGCGATTCGCCATTTCAACCTTAGATCTGGGTTGGAAGGAAATAGATGTCCGCCTTTCTTATTTTTACGCAAAGGTACGCAGCAATAAACAGGCATTTCGTCGATTTATACTTGACGCGGTTTAACAACTGATGTAAACATAAACAATATGGCGATGATTATACCTCAGAGTACACTAGCGCCATATGGGGGAGATAACTGTGCATGGCGGACTCTATTATATAAATACCAGCTTTTTTCCGCCATAGATAGCTGTTGCTATAAAAAAAATTGAACACGGAAATACTCATATCTTGTACTCTGAAGTTGATATTAAAAAGATGCTGGATTTTTTTCATTGACAAAATATTTAATATTTGCTCTTCTCGAAAATATTAACACTCTAAACGTACTGTACGACTAATTATGCCAGAAGTGGTGTAAATTAAGTGCGGATTCTAAAAGAAATTCTAAAGAGCTTTTGAAATCGCAAAACTTTACTCAAATAATCAACATCAAAACGTATAACTTTTCAACATTTTACACGAGCATTCCTCATGATAAATTAAAAACTAGACTTTGTGACATAGACAATTGCTTTTTCAACAACAATGGAAAACGGAGATATTTATATCTAGTGATCAGTCATCCAAAAATTACTTTGTTATGCCCCCCCCCCCCCTTCAAAGAAAAGAGGCATGTTGCTTTGCACATGTCTGGCGGTCGGTCGGTAGACCACATGTTGTCCACTCAATATCTTGAGAACAATTCACTTGATGATAATGATATTTCATATGTGGTTTGGTTATGAGTAGAAGACGACTCCCATTGTTTTCCAGGTCAAAGGGTCAAGGGTCAATCTACTCTGGACATAGGAATATACTGTCTGCTCAATATCTTGAGAACCCTTTGCTTGACAGACATCAACTTGGTACATCTTCAGGAGAAAATGACCCCTATTGATTTTGAGGTCACATGGTCAAATGTGAAGGGTGAAATTGGACATAGTAATATACTGTCCACACAATATCTTGATAATTCTTTGCTTGACAGACATCAAACTTAGTACACTGGTACATATTCAGGAGGATATTACCCCTATGGATTTTGAGGTCACATGATCAATGGTTGAACTGTACATAGTAATATATTGTCTCCTACATTCTTAAGAATTATGTGCTTGATTGACACCAAACTTGGTACACTGGTACAGCATAAGGAGTAGATGACCCCTATTGGTTTTTAGTCACATGGGCAATCCACTCTTGATATAGGAAGATATTGTCTGCTCAATATTTTGAATTTATGATAATATTATCAATTAAATGATGTGTGTTTATAACCCTTTTCAATTTTGCACCATGGGGGCATGTGTGTTTTACAAACATCTCTTGTTAAACACCACTCTGAATATGCTGGAGTTCCTCATTCACGATATCTTCGTCTTTGTTGATCAGGTTTTCCAGCATTTTGGTGGAATTCCCATGGGCACAAATCGCGCTCCATTGTTAGCTTTCCTGTTTTTGTATTCTTCTGAGGCAGAATTTATTCAAAAGCTTTTATATGAGAAGAAAAATCCCTTGCTGTGTCCTTCAACTCGATATTTAAATATATCAATAACGTTTTATTTATCAACGATATTAATTTTCATTCATATGCTGAATCGATTTATCCAAGTCAGCAAGAAATAAAATATGTCACAGAGTTTGCCATATCTGCTTCTTATTTGGATATTCCATTATTAAGACTTCAGCTTCTCCATCATCAACGTTCCATATTTATATACACCCATCACGTTCCAATGTAATTACTATATTTGAATGATACTTAATGATTATTCTTTACTTTGTCCTTTTATATGGTGGGATTTTCATAGTTTCTGAGATTGTCATGAGTGTTAAACAGCATGTTCGATGACTTACATTGGATGACCGTAAATTATCTAAATACAGACATAAGTCACATTCGTCTTTGCCTTCAGTTGTAAGTTTGTGAAAATCCGGACACATTGAAAAAATCAGTTTAAAAGAAAACATAATCAGTACGAGCGCGACTCAATCTCACAACCTCCCGGTAACGAAGCGAATACTCTACCACTGATAGCATTTACAGAACTAAACTTATTCTAACCACCCAATCTCCCTGTAGTAGCGTTTATACAGATATGGAACGTTGACGATGGAGAAGCTGAAGTATTGTGGTATGTGAGGGATTCCAACCCCGTGTTTAAAAATGATAACATGTTTACATTTAAAAGTCGACGACCTTACCCACTGAACGTAGCAGTTGACCATGAAGGCCTATGGCAAATAAACGTACAAGTGAAGTTGAACATAATATTAGGGAAATCGTTTCGAATTTTTGAAAGTTACAACAACAAAAACTGCCCTAGTGAAACAAAATTTTAAAGCGACAGTTTTCAGTGGAAAATTTTGAAGAAGATGCGCATGCTATATTCATTTTCTTTCACGGAGGCAGTTTTTAAATCTGAAATTGGGGGGAGGGGGATACCCCTGTATTTCAACGTTAAATATCATATGAAATGCGTATTCCTTTATTTAAACTCAAAATATATGAGCTTATTCTTGTTAATACACGTCTTTTAAACTTATTTTAAAAAATGTATGAACCAAGAAATAAATCCCAATAGGTTTCTTTGAACAACTTTATTAAACTTTCACGCAATACCTTTAAGGAAATTATCATGACGCGTGCAACACCTTTTTGGTACTTCACCAACAGCTGGTGACGACTCAACATTCCTGACGGGACATAAAACAAATAAGCATGCAACCAACCAACCATATTCACATATCAATATATCATTATCACCTTATATTTATACCCCCGCAACAAGTTGGGGGGGGGGGTATACTGGAATCGGGTTGTCTGTCTGTCTGTCCGTCCGTCTGTAGACGCAATGGTTTCCGGGCTCTAAAGCATTATCCTTTCCACCTACCGTCACCATATCATATATATGGACTACCCATGGGATGAAGATGTTCCCTATCGATTTTGGGGTCAAAGGTCAAGCGCACTGGACATCGAAGTAGCAATATGGTTTCCGGGCTCTAAAGCGTTATCCTTTCCACCTACAGTCACCATATCATACATATGGACTACCCATGGGATGAAGATGTTCCCTATCAATTTTTGGGTCAAGAGGTCAAAGGTCAAGCACACTGGACATCGAAGTAGCAATATGGTTTCCGGGCTCTAAAGTGTTATCCTTTCCACCTACAGTCACCATATCATACATATGGACTACCCATGGGATGAAGATCTTCCCTATCGATTTTGGGGTCAACAGGTCAAAGGTCACGCGCACTGGACATCGAAGTAGCAATATGGTTCGGTTTGGCATGCCATTTGTTTTTTTACACTCAGAAAAGAGGTAGTTTATACCTATTACCAACAGCCTTTGGGAGATTGGGGTAAGCGGGGGGTATTCTTAGTGAGCATTGCTCACAGTACATCTTGTTATGTCTAAATGATTCAATACGCGATATTATATTTTGCGTATTATATTTTTTTTTTTAATTGAGGTTGGTTAATGACAAATCGCGTTTGGCCAGTTTCGTTTAGAGCCAGCTTTTCGGATATTTTCTAGTAATCATAATGATCTAATTTGGAAACACATGCTGTCATTGGATAGATTACTATATGACGTGTTTCTTACCGATTGTTAAGCCGTTCTTGGCACACTGATTCTGACTTCGAATTACTCCGTTTATCTGATCAAGATATAAGGTTTATAATGAGTGTGCACTTGACCCCACTTTTGGTAGTCCAGACGTCCGTATTTGCCATTCTAATGATTATGTATTTGTTATGGGATTGGTCAGTGTTCCTTATCACTTGATGAAACACTCTGTACAAACACGTCGTAATAAGACACATCTCTTCAATGCATAAATTGTTAAGACATTTGATTAATTTATGAATGAATCGGTAAGCCACATCACAAGTCGTCCTATTTTATACTGCAGTTTACGTAAATCATGACCACGGAACCAGATTAAGGAGGTGTGCTACACCAGAGAAAATTGATATGAATGGAAAGTGGAGGATAAGTACAACAATATTTTCAATTTCAAATTTTCAAAATTACTTTATTTAGTCAAAAATGCAGTTTTAGTAGTAAACAATCTGAAAAAAAAATAAAACTCCTGCTAGACTTGAACTCGCGATCTACAGTTCAGCAGTCAACGTGCTAACCTACTGAGCTATTCAGCTAGGCGATAATGCTTTAACGTAATAGACAACTATTGCAGATATTTATATTTTCATCCATGTTTTAAAAGAAAGTCAGTCATTATCACAATGTAGAGTACCTCTTTAATTTCAGTTTGATTCGGAAATCCCACGTGTTGTATAGAACTCGAAACTATCAATCCACTACAATATTTAGAGAAATTAACTACTGCAAATTACGAAACTATCGAAACACTACAATAGTTAGAAAAATTAACTACTGCAAGTTACGAAACTCTCAATACACTACAATATTCAGAGACATTAACTACTGCAAATTACGATACCTTAAAATATTGCAGAATTTGATATAAATTCAAAATGAAACTGTTTACGTATTACAACGTTGATAGTATGATATGAATTCAGCGAAGAACCCAATCAGAGGTCGGTGCACCGGAATTAAGATATACTTCTTCGCTCTGTCATTTCCATCAGTGGTCTCTTCAAATGTATCCTCGCCATGACGTCACGGCGGCATTCTGGAGCCCATCGGTCATTCATGGCTCTATGTCTGTGGGTGTGACAGTGATCCATATGATGATGTTAGCATCATCGTCGTATCAAATCTTGACGATGTCATAAAGGGTAATGCTGACGATGTGGATAAGAACGCAAATTTGATTTGTATTGCCACAGCTCGTATCCGCTGCCAACAGAAAAAAATACATTAATGAAAGAGTAGGTATTCTGGTGCACCATACATTATCTCATCAAACCAATGCATGTATGTGCAGCAATATAATAACTATGTCGATTTTATTTCAAACTCTAGCAATTGAAATTGATATATCATAAACAACTTCTTTGCGTTTTACTATATGTGAATAGCGTTACGAAATATTGTCTTGGTTGTGTTTCAAGTCAATGCGTGAACTTGCTGATGCTTTTGCTTTAGTATCATTACTCGCATTGGTCCCTTAAAGGGAAAGGCAACCTTAACCACATTGTTGCATTTATGAATAAAGTATTTTTACTGATAATGTAAATGACTGTCGATAAGAACAAAAATCCTTGCATAACAATTAAATCAATATCTATCATATATTTGAAATTGCCCGCCGCTAAGAGAGCGGCCATTAAAGTTTAATTCATGAACTCACACCGTCGGTTCCGGTTTATTTCATCAGCAGCACTGTAAACATGACAAGTCACGAACAGTTAAGTATGGAACCGTATAGATTTGAGCCATTTCTTTCGCAAGAAAAATTAAGAAAAGCAATGTATGCACCCAGGGGTGCATGAGCCGAGTTGCATGGGGTACATTGTAAAATCAGAAATGATACGGCATATTTATAATTGTGAAGAACTAATTTCAGTTTTAAACTTTTCGAGTTAATGTCCAGAAACCATATTTGTCTGAAGTTTTCAATCTATTTTCGGTCACTGTGACCTTGACTTTTGACCTTTTTCTCCAAAAGCAATAGGGGCCTTGCTTTGCTGGTACCCAACAATATATCCAAGTTTCATTTGATTCGAATTAAAAGTTTTCGAGTTATCTTCCGGAAACCAAAATGTTTTGGAATTTTTAATCTATTTTCGGTCACTTTGACCTTTGACCGTTTTTCTTCAAAATCAATAGGGGTCTTCCTTACCAGGTACCGAACAATATCTTTAAGCATCATTTAAGTCGGATTTAAACTTTCTGAGTTATCATCTGGAAACCAAATATTTCTAAAATTTCCATTCTATATTCGGTCACTGTGACCTTGAACGTTGACCATTTTTCTCCAAAATCAATAGGGGTCTTCCTTACCTGGTATCCAGCAATATGTCAAAGTTTCATTTGATTAGATTGTAAACTTTGCGAGTTATCATCCGGAAACCAATTGTTGATGCCCACCCGCCCGCCCCGCATCACCAAACCAATAGCAGAGTTCAACTTCGTTGTGACTCGACTAAAAAGACGTTCAGTCGAGTCGCAGACCAGGCAGACAGTACACGTTTCTTCATACAAATGTCTCCAACCTCAACTTATCATTACACCAATGATGGATTCACAGTTTACATAGTATTTTCTTTTTACATGACTTGGTTGGGTCAGGAATTTCGAGAGAAAAAAACTTTTTTTCATATCTCTCCTTAGCATTAATATAACTGCCTGACAGGAAGGCATCAACCTATTTATTCATTAACAATACCACATGTACATTTTTGATGATCTTATAATCTCATCAAAACCGGAACAGACGGTGTGGCGTCAAAATAATTGATGTATGTGGTGTTCAATACAAAAGAGTTCCACATCATGGCAGCCTCAATAGAGAGCGGATATTTTTATTTTTAACGTTTTAAAATTAGTACTGAAGCTTATCTAGGCTGTATATCAACAGAATATTACGACAAATATTTTTAATATAACCAATCCTATCATTTCTCAGGTAAAATCTGTCGGTGCCTACCCCTTTAGACACCTATCACTAAAGTGGTTCCCCATTAACAGCAACAGGGATACAACGCCACTCTTTCCTCATCCATATGAACAATGTACTATTTGAATCTGAATCATATCCAGTGTGAAAACATAAGATTTTTCTGTGATTAACTTAGGACCCCCAAATTGCATAACCATATCCCTTTAAGAAACTATATTACATACAAAGCACATGTCCTGTCTAAGGTTCAGGATTCTCTAGGTCAGATACTGCTATCCTTCGCGTCCGTCCTGCTGTCATAACAGCAGTCACAGAAACCTTTTATCAGATTTAAGTGGAAATTGTATTGCCTTTGGAAAATATCAAAATGGTATAGTGTCCCTTGACTTCATAAGATTATTGGACAGAAGTAGATTTCACTTTCATGTTAAATGTGTGTTCACACTCCTGGCTACATTTAAGGAATAACCCTGATGAAAGACATGATGATACGAAGGGAGATAACTTTAACTATATTCCCTCGTATGAATGGATCGTCACGTCACATTTGGGAATATCACAGCTGGACATAATGTCTCAGACAAATAATTTCAATACCTAAGTCACATGGTACGTATTCCGTGGGGATGCAGATTAGAATAGGTCCTCAGTACCCCTTGCTTGTAGAAGGCGACTAAATGGGGCGGTCCTTTGGATGAGACCGCAAAAACCGAGGTCCCGTGTCACAGCAGGTGGGTCGCGATAGAGATCCCTCCCTGCTCAAAGGCCATAAGCGCACAGCATAGGCCTAAATTTTGCAGCCCTTCACTGGCAGTGGTGACGTCTCCATATTCTCGAGAGGGACGTTAAACAATATTCAATCAATCAATCACATGGTACTTAAAATGTAGAACGTGGGTAGCGGTCCCTCAGACAGAGACCGTCAACACCCAAGTCACGTGGTACAGAAAATCAGGACATATGGGAAGTATTTTTATTTAAATGTCCTCAATATCGGCACTGATGCAGGAATAAAAACCGCAGCTTAAACAGGTGTTGCTATCGTATGGAATGTGTAAAACAAACGAACATTATACTGTTAAAAACAAATCGTACCTGCTTCTCCAGTCCTGCCTATTGTCGGTGAAGTTGACATGCCCGTTATCTCAGTGCTTCCTGTTGACGTTGACGCACCTGTTGACGTTTGTTGTTCCACTGTAACGTTAATCACTTGTCTGTCTAATTCGCACATAAGAACCATACCTGATGTGTACGGCAATGTGTATTCCACACCGCTTGACAGAGCTTTAAAAAAAATACAATGTAAACCTTTATCCTTAGGAACACTTGTTACTAGCCTACAAATGCACTTTTTTTTCAAAACGATGAAAGCAAAAAATAATTTGTTTTTACAAAGGAAAATGAATATAATGTACCGTATGATATGTACTTTCGAATGATTTCTAGATTAAGTCAAAAAGAGAGACAAAACATTTTGTAGAGCTGAATAGAGAGGGATAATGTATCTTAAATTTAAACATCATGAAAAATTATATCGCAAATCGATGCATCAGTTATCAATGTTGTAAGTGAAACTATCATTTTGATTTTTTTTTTCTTCTTCTATAGTGATTCAACCCATCAAAGATTGTTTTTACTATAGTAAATCAATCTATCACAGTTGTTGAGGTTGTACAAAGTTTTGAATGTAGTCATTCAACGATTAAAAGTTTTTAAATTCTATAAATGAAAGTACAAAATGTTGTACTATAATAAAAACCTATTGTTTATCATGTAGTATTTTTTTGTATGAGTCGGTGGGACTCGGTGATAAAACCACTTTTTCTAACATAAGTAAAATAACCTGTAGCGCCCGGTGTGCACCGGACGGTGAGTGTTGTTGTGCTCCTCAGGCATGTAGCATAACTGTTCTCCTCCCCCTTTATAATCATTGTTAAGGATGTACAAAGTTCTGAATGTAGTCATTCAACGAATAATTTTTTTTAAATTCTATAAATGAGAGTACAAAATGCTGTACTATAATAAAAACCTATTGTTGAACATGTAGTATTTTTTTGTATGAGTTGATGGGACTCTGTGATCAACCCACTTTTTCTAACATAAGGAAAATAACCTGTAGCGCCATGTGTGCACCGGACGGTGAGTATAGTTCTGAGCATCAGGCATGTAGCATAAATGTTGTCCTCCCCCTTGTTATTCTTCTCCTTTATAGTCATTCCCGTGCTGGAGTAGTTAAAGGAGTCGTGTTCACAGGACACCTTGATGTGAGTATCATTGTGGACGGCGTGCGCTGTAAATCCTGAAACTGACGATAAGATTGAAATGTTTATCACAAGTAAATTCTGAAACTTACTAAATGATTCATGGGCCTCAATCTTGTAGCCCTTCACCGGCAATGGTGACGTCTCCATATGAGTGAAAAATTCTCAAGAGGGACGTTAAACAATATACAATCAATCTCAAGTAAATTCTGACACTGACAATAGTTATGAAATGATTATAATAACTGTCCTAATTATCCCCCCGAGATCGAAGATCGGGAGGGGGCATATTGTTTTTGTCCTGTCTGTCATTCTGTAATTCTGAAACTTTAACCTTGCTAATAGTTTCTTATATTTCAGATGAGTATTCCCTGTGATCAGACCTTTCCGTGGGTACCAACATTTTTTTACCCTTGACCTTGGAGTTTTGATCTACTCTTTTAAAACTTTAACCTTGCTAATAACTTTTGAAAAGTAAGTGATAGAGCTTTGATATTTCACATGAGTATTCCTTGTGACAAGACCTTTCCGTTGGTACTAAAGCTTTTGACCTTGACGTTTGACCCATTTTTTTAAAAAAAAGGCATTGGTCATAACTTCTAAATGGAGAATATTAGAGCTTTCATATTGTGCATGAGCATTTCTTGTGACAAGATCTTTCTACTGCTACCAAGATATTTGTCCTTGTGACTTGGTCATCTTCGGAATTGGACATTATCGGGGGTATTTGCGTTTCACAAACACATCTTGTTTTCCCTTGAAATAAAATTTTAAAAAATCGAGTATTTTAGATAAATATTTTACGCCCCAGAGTCGAAGATTCGGGGACATATAGTTTTTGGCCTGTCTGTCGGTCTATCTGTGGTGAAAATCTTTAATCACAAACTTGAATCTACTTTATGTCAAAAAGCGTTCATGTAAATTTAAACTTTTCTCGACCAGTGGTTCTTCAAAAGAAAATTGTTAAAGATTTTCCCAATATACCTGAATGTAAAACATTGATCCCTATTATGGTCGCACTATACCCCCGGGGACCATGATTTGCACCAACTTGGATCGACTATATGTCAGGAGGCTTCATGTGCATTTCAGCTTTTCTTGTCCAGTAGTTCTTGAAAAGATTTTATCTGTATATTAGTCTGTAAAATTTTGATCCCCTATTGTAGCCCAATCCTATCCCCAGGGGCCATAATTTGAGCAAAGTCGAATCTGCACTGTCAGGAAGCTTTTAGGTCCAATTGTTCTTGGGAATATTTTTAAATGACTCCACCCTATTGTTTGCCTTTTCGTGATTATCTCCTTTTTGAAGGGGACATGGTCCTTCGTTTGAAGCAAAAATGAATCCAAACCAGCCAAGATTGATTTGTACCAAGTTTGACTGAAATTGTTTGAGTGGTTCTGAAGAAGTTTAACTTTGAAAATTTTACGGACGGACAGGCACAATATGATCAGAAATGCCCATGTAAGCGTTCGACTCGGGTAAGGTAAAAAAGAAAGTTATATACTGTGCATGTACCAAAATAAACTCATTAGAGCGTTCGGGTCGTGTGAGGTAAAAAACAACAACAACAACAACAACAAAGTTACATGTGTATATTCTTTGCTTGTATTAAAATAAACTCATTAGAGACACGAATTACTAATTGAGTATTTAAGATTTACATTGTACTTGGATAAACCCTTATATAAACCAGTCATAGTGTGAGTGTTAGGATTTAATATGTGTTTTTCAGCATGTACCAAGATGACCTGCGTGAGACTTTACCATCTGTTACGAGTTAAACCATTCAATACAAACGTACCACATGGTTTGTGAGACATTACAGTTTGTGACAAGTTATACCACCAATATAAACTTACCATGTGGTTCGTGACTCTTTACAATATGTCACGAGTTATACCAATATAAACTTACCACGTGGTTTGTGACTCTTTACAATATGTCATGTGTTATGTCGATGTAAACTTACTACGTGGTTTGTGAGACTTTACATTCTACCATGAGAGGTGAAGATAACGAACAGTGATCAATCTCATAACTCATATACGCAATACAAAATAGAGAGTCGGGCAAACACGGACCCCTGGACACTCCATGAGTTATACCATTCAATAGAAAAGAAATCACGTTATTTGTGACTGTTTAGAATCTACCATGAGTTATACCATTCAATTAAAACTTCTCAAATTATTTGTGACTGTTTAGAATCTGCCACGAGTTATACCAATGTAAACTTACCACACGGTTTGAGTAGATAGGGTTCATTCTTCTCTGTTCCATTGGAGCATATTATTTTTACCAACAGATACTTCCCAGAGTGTATTGTATGATTAAATGTCATAGTAAATGTCAGAATTTGGGTCGCTTTGTCATAGGTACCGTTACCACATTTAGTTTGAACACATTGGATGAGATAGTCGCTGCCTGATTGTGTAGGGTCGGAAGTGATGCTGATATAAAGTTCCTTTATTTCACATCTGGTCTCAATTTCTAATTCCCTTTGCTGTTCATGACACCAGCCTTTTTCAAATTCATCAGTATTTATAAGAGGAGTCCAAATACCTAAATGGAATAAGAAAGCAATATAATTTGTCTTAATCTTGTGAACAATCCGAGTGTTTACAATGTAGAATTCATTTGCAAGGATAAACAGGGTTAAAGTTCATCAATATGACCGTGAACAATGACGACATATCTTTATTCATATTCTGCGTTCATTTGATAAGTTAATATGATGTAAGCTTCTAAGACTGAGCTACATGTTTAACCGTCAGATTTGCCTGACCTTTGACCCCTGATCTCGATGTTGGTCATTCCCAATGGATGTCAAACGTGGAAAGTTTGATCTATCCATTTATTTTTTGTATTTTATCATGTATGATATATCACTTTTGTTTTGTATTGTAGAACTTTTTGCATTGAATATTTTCTTTACTAAATTATTGTGTTTTGTTCTATAATTTCCCACTTATCTGAAATTATTTTAAATGTGTATGATGTTCGAGGGATCGTTCATCTGTTTTTATTACAGAGTATTTCATTCATTAAGTGTATTCGCTTCGCAGTATGAGTTTGTACTAGTCTCTTACTTTATTCTGTAGCGTAAGCACGGCGGGGATAGTAACATGCCAACACAAACACACAACTAATACACAATAGAGAGACAAATGTTTAATTGATTAATGGTTTGTTAAAACACATGAAATATGATGTCACCATCGAAATAGTGATTCAAGCTTTCAACCATTTTATATGATTTTGTTTTGTGATTGTTTTTTCTGGAATGATAACAAAGGCTTCAGTATATAGAGTCCACATTTTGTTGTGATTTGAAGCATGATATGCATGTATATCACTTTCTTAAAGGACCCAGATAGACGTTCTAATTGAAAAATGAAAAAGTTAATTGTTAATATTTTTTCCATCTTCGGATAACATCTTTAAAAAAAAACATGTCCATTTACAAAAAGAAGGTATATGGGACATATGTGTCTTAAAAAAAAAAAGAAATTAAAATGAAATTGTGGAAATTCAGAAATATTACGAATTTTCAAATTTTAACCTAACCCGATTGAAAGTTTAAAGTTAAACGGTACATTGTTAAAAAAAAAACCAACAACACATCCCCTTGATATAAATGGTTTACAAATTAAATGAAATAATAAAGGAAAGTAATTTCTATTTTTCTGAGTGACTCAGGTGATCTATTGCTATTGATGTGCGTCCGGCGTTGTGCGGTGTGTGTCGTCCGTTAAAAACTTCTTCCGAGAAACCACTGGGCCAATCTTTGTATGCAGCATTTGTAGGTGAAGGAGACCGGAAATTGTGAATTGCATGACCCCCAACCTAAGGGGCCTTAATTGTATGGTCAAAACTGTAAAATTTATGTATTACTTTTAAAATTTTATTTACTCCTGGGCATCTAGCAGAGAAAGTGAATATATAGTAATGATGACCAAGAAAGCTTCTACCAAAATTGTAAATTTCATGACTCCCGGGGTTGGGGTTCTGACCCCAGAGTGGGGCCAAACTTGGTATATAGTGTTTATGTGTAAAACACTTTAATAACATCTTCTTAAGTGGTATTGATACTGAATTGAAACTAAATGGAGAAAAAGCAGGTAGTCCTTTACTAAAATTGTAAATTTGATGATGCCTGGGGTAAGGGTTTTGGTATCGGGGAGAGGCTAAAATTGTCAGTTATTAAATGTGTGAACAATACACATTTTTAACTTCTTCTTACAGACCCTGAAGCGTACTACTACACCACTTGCACGGAACAGTACGAAACGATTCTTGCACGGAACTGTGAACGCTTTGTACGAAACGCTGAATGATCTGCACGGAACGGTGAACGCTTTGCACGAAACGCTGAACGGTCTGCACGGAACGGCGAACGCTTTGCACGAAACGCTGACCACTTTGTAGGCGTGGCTTGCACGCTTTGTGAACGGTCTGCACGAAACAGTAAGCGTGGCCTACACGCTTTGATCTTCTTCGGTAATATTTGATTCAAATAGAAAGAAATTATAATGATTCATTTTAAAATGATTGCTCATGTACGATGCGGTAAATTTCATTTTTGCTGATTAGATCCATGACTTATGAACAAGTTGGAATGAAAAGAAATGAATTATTTTTTAATTTCGAAAATAAAAGAAAAATATGCAAAATTATATTTTCATGGAATATTGATTAATCAAATTATATTGATTCATTGCTCTATCAAATTCATTGAAACTGAATATGAAATGGTCGCGTCTGTTTCCCTATTTTCGTTCATTCATTCTAAGTGTCGTTAAAATACATTTGCAATTTGTATATTCCAGGCCTCTTCCCAAATAGAGCTGTTGAATAAACCTATACATTTTATATACACGTGTACGTGAATGAAAACAGATAAAATGATTTAAAGGAATTTCTCGTCAGGAAAGATGAAATATTTTTAGACGGGGAGAGGGTTGTGAACAGTCTGTACGAAACGCTAGGCATGACCTGCACGCTTTGATTTTTTTTTCGGCATTATTTGTTTCATCCTGGGTTTAGTTTAAACAAGGAATAGTTTAATGACTTACGAACACGTTGGAATAAAAGGAAATGCATATTTTTTTTTTTAACTTTGTAAATACCTCTATGCATAAAAAGATGCATAAATTGTATCGGAATGGAATATTTATTATTCAACTTTATTTATTCATTACTCTATTAAATTCATTGAAAAGTCGTGTCTGTATCGTCATTTTTGTACATTCAATCTGAGTGCCGTTAAAACACGTGTACAATTTGTATTTCCAGGCCTCTTTTCAAAGACAGATCTTGAATAACCCTATACATTTTCATATACGTATATGAAAACATATAAAATGATTTTAAAAATTCTTGTAAGACTGGAGCATATTATCGGACGGGAGGAGGGATGCATCTAGACATGGAATTAGCCAGCCGATAAGAACCTGTCACCTTGGATAAGAAGGGAAAATACAGAACGAAAAAGAAACAATCAAAATGTGATTGAAATAGATTGAGAAATAAGTCATATAAATGAATATTAGATAAAACAAATAATGACTAACTACAGTAATGATCAACAGATATGTGAGCGGATCTAACAAGCATAATTAGATCGTTGCATTTGCCTCAATCTTAATTTTATAGAAAACTGGATTCATATTTGAGAAACAAAAGACATAAACACCTCTTTTGTCATATTTCAATAGCCACCGCCAATTTCACACCTTCTGTACGAATGTTAATTTCAAATACACGGATTAGCTGACCTCTATTGTAGTTGATAATGTTTAACGTTAAATGTCGCTAAAACATAAGAACAACAAAAACGTATTATTTCTTATCAATTAATATTCCTTCAAACGTTTATGTAATGTTTTGTTTGTAGTTGTAGGTGAAATACCACTTGTAATGATTCTTTAACGTGTCAATGTCTTTCGCGATACAGGATCTCCGTCTTTAAGGTCATATTCGAAAGACTCGTGATTTTCACTTCGAAATGTCGAGCGTTTGGTGATAGAGTAATCGCATCTTAGGTTTGATGCGGCCATGACACAAGCGGCCTTGAACTTAGCTTCTAATTGTACATACATGAAAATAATTTCCAGCTGATTTAGTAAAATCAAATGTTTTTCAAGCATTGGGCATTTGTCCCTCACAGGTGAATTGCATCGACTTTTTAATTTTCAGGTAGTGATAGAACACTTGAATTTGCAATACATCTCTTGGTGATAGTCATTATGTTGTGCAACTAAGAGAAAAAAGGGGGCATAAGTGTGAACAGGACGAGTGCCGTCAGAAATGACTCATTTGTAACTTGTATATTCCATCGAAAGCTGGTGGTCGTGCATTGGGAATGATGATCTCGAAAATTCGTTTTTACAAAGACCTAGGAATTTCAACTTTCGAAAAACTTTTCTTAATTTGTGTAGCTCGTTTTGAACTATTGTAGTGAAGTATGGGGTCTCCGAAACTACCACAACATTGAGATGGTTTAGAATCGCGCACTTCGTCATTATCACAGATTCATTCCTTTACCTGCACTACATGGCGAATTCGGATGGAGGATCCTTACCACTGACACTGTATAAACTATACGATATTAGAATTGTCTACTATCAAACACTAAACATTTGTGAATCAATATAATAAGACTAACTGGACATCACAAAATGAAGTTATTATCTGAATCTTTAAATTCTAAAGAAAATATATAATAAGTTACTATTGTGTGACAGTGGTGAGTTGCTTCATATCTATAAGGAGTAGTACATGTAAAAGTAAATCAACTATTAAGTTATGTTTATATAAAGATATTAAAACAAATTTTAGAACCGAAAATTAATTTTCCACGAGCATTCCAAAATATCGAAGATCTTTACTTGCACTATGAAGATGTGGTATACTTCCAATTAGAATAAAAACGGGGCGATACAAAGGAGAAGAATTAGAAGACAGAATATGTACTCTGTGTTCTTCAGATTGTGTTCCCGTGGGGGAATAAATGGGACGGTTCTCCCGATGAGACCGAAAAAATCGAGGTCCTGTGTCACAGCAGGAAAATTTGGTGTCTAAATCTACAAGCCTTAATCATGAATCAAGTCGCGGTCTTCGCTCAACAACACCTACTTTTTACTTCGACAAGGACTGTATATTTTGTGCAAATTTTCTGATAGGAAACGTGGCGTTAATTGCTTTTTTATCCGAACTGTAAAATTCTCAAAGAAACTTATAGATATTTGTAGAGAAAGAAACGGGGAATGGTAAAAAACAATACCTTCGTCCCGGCTAATTTGCATACACCCAATTCAATTTATCACTAAACATGTAGCGTGAATTTTCTAACTGGTAAGCGAACCCCAACACCCCAAACAAGTTTTTTTCTAAGGTTACGAAAAGTAGGTCAATCATCAAGGTCACAATGTCAAAATGTTTGGTACCATCTAAATGTTTTGTCACAAAAAATACACATATTAATATGAAAATATTGTCATTTAACATTCAAATGTTAGGGCCAAAGTTAAACATTTTACGGACTGACAAACCAACGAACAGAGCAAACACGATTATGGGATCATACACAGGGGCGAATCCAGGAATTGCGGTTAGGGGGGGGGGGGCAAGTTTATGAGGCAGGGGGTCTGGGGGCCGCCTTGATCGCCTGGATTTTACAGATTTTATAGGGCTTGAAATGTCTCCTAAGTAGTTATTTTTACTATTTTCTGTCAATTAGGATAAAAGTGAAACTGATATAATGACGCAAATTTTAAGGTTTCTTTTTTTTGGGGGGGGGGGGGAGGATGCAAATTCTCCAAATAAAAGTAATTAAATAAATCAAAACATTTTGTCAATCATTTCTCCGAGAGTGGAAGAAATTATTGCTTCGTTTATCGTTTACAATTTTCTGAACAAAAGACCATGATTTACCTTAATTTTTAAAATTTTAGGGTGGGGGGGGGGGCTGCGCCCCCTTTAATCCGCAACTGATACACTCATGATTTTAAAATCTCAAACTGTTAAATAATTTTTATGAATTAATTATCACTTCTTTAACTTCTCATATAAATAGTATCTCATTTTGTGGCAGAATCGATGTTTACGAGTTTCATATTAACTCATCTCATTTTCATCGATTTTTCTTTTTGGTATGAATAAAGTAGTCTGTGAATGTTAACACCGTTCCCAATGATTATAGCAATTGTGTTTCTTTTATTTATTTCATGTGTGAAGATAAATGATAATTCCCCGATTTTCGATGATTTTTTTATCAAAATGTACGATTTTGCCCCCAAAATACACGTTTTCCTTTTGTTTTGTGCTCTAGGGTTTTTAATACACGCTAGAGCATCCCTAGACGTACCGTTTGAAAACAAAAACATTTCTGTTGCAATTAGTTTGGAGTTAAGCAATATATTTGGCTAGAATGACTGGACTAAATCGCAGAAAAGGATGTACAAAAAACAACCCATGGTTTTAACTCTAGGATGGGTCCAAATTAGTCATAACTTTTATTGTTTTAATGTTAATACACTTATTATATTATATAAAGCCTTTCATCAGTGTATACACTTTTGAGGACAGTGAAGTTTTAAGAACACATCTTGATTTATACTGTTCTAGATTTCATAGCGGTTGGGAGTAGTGGTACTTTTTCACTAGCACTCAGATGAACGATAATGCCTGTGGGCCTCTTGTTTTTAAATATATTTGTCAGCTACACTGTATATATCTTTTTTTCCAAATGACATTTTCTTGAATATTTTAGTTTCAGATTAAAATATGTTAACAAAAACTGTTATAATTTTGATAGAGTAGAACATTTACACAGATCTTATTAGATATCATTATTATCAAATAAAGGCGAAGTGTGGAGTTTTGAAACCCTTATTTGCAAACAAAATACTCTTTTCATCATTCCAGGAAAAAATCACAAATACTGCAAAATAAAACAATTGAAAGCTTGTATCGCTCTTTCGATGTTGAGATCGTGTTTCATAAAAGGTGCTTCAACAAGGCACTGGGAAAAAAAATCCAGTGTACCAGACCACCTTAATGTAGACATCCACATAAACCGGGACTAAGAAGGTACAATACAACCATCTGCTTACTTCCGGTTCCTTCTAATCTCACTTAGTACAGGGTTAAATGATGATTAAACAAGTCTGATCGAATACAACTTTTTTTTGGTAAGGTACAGGAATATAAGAGAAAAGTACACAGGAAAAATTTACCTAGAAGTGAAAGAAGTAAAAATATCCTCTTCAATATACTCTTCATGTCCTAAGGTTAAGTAAAAGTTGGTACGTTCTTAGATATTACTTCTGTACACCCCGTTTTACGTTTTGATAGAGCGATATTCCAATTTGAAGGAATACTGAAAACGAAAGCAAAATCTGGTTATTCCGTTGTAGATAAATGATTCTACAAAAATCAAAATACATGGTATTTAATCGACTTAACAGTTAATCGATATACCCGGCCAACTACGGTGTACATATTCCCGTTCTTTTAAAAATCATATAGGGTGTAAATATTGATAAGACACGTAATGCATTACATAGCAGGTATGTATGACTACCTGTGCAGTAGATATATGTGAAGTGTATATACATCAAATGTTTGCCTTCCTTCTCATTTTGTATTATTTAAGGGATTTATAGGACAATGATCACTGTTCGTTATCTTCATTTGTTCACATATTTGTAATTTCTAAATACCTGCGCACCGTAGATCAAATACCAAAACTGTTAAATCTGGGGATTTATTTCAGTTTATGAAATTAAAATATGGTCATTCGATTTGTCACAAAAGCGTTGCTGTAAAAACAATAAATGTTTCAAAATAAACGATTTTGGATTATTACATGTACTATCGCTCTGATCACTGCGTGTCACTTCGACCGTGCAAATTTCATTCACTCATTGGCCTGGTTTTAATAAAAGCGAGTTTGGATGACCGTGTTACACCACTCATTCAATGTGATGGGTCATTGAAAACGAAAGTAAAATCGGATTCTTTAAAATATGTGAGAAATCTCCCCCCAAAATTTGCAGGGTGGATCGAGCGAAGTGTCACACTGCTATTGTAACGATAATAATATATCGGTCGTGAATTCGTGTAAATTTCATAGATTTCGTTCGTTTTTATGTTGTATATAACAATATTTCGGTGCATTTGTGAAAACATCTAAATGAACAAAAATATTGAGAGAGAGAGAGAGAGAGAGAGAGAGAGAGAGAGAGAGAGGTTAGTTTTCTGTAACTTAATAACTTAGATGATTTATTCAAATACACCAAAATATTTTTATTTTTTTTTTCGGGAAAAACAACAAGTTGAAAAGATATTATATTTTTCAATCACTCACGAACTGTTGACATTATTATTTTGATATCTGCACCTCACAAATAATCTTCAGAATCACCGTAACCATTGTAGAAAAGTGGTTGATTGTGCACGAGAGGGAGCGTAGTGTTTACTCGACTGTTGAAATGACTGATCGGAACTTACATACTAGACTCCCATTGATACATGTAGTAGTATTACCTGTCGTTCACGTCATCCCCAAACCAATGTTTGTTTCACGTCCCACGGAGAATTCTTCCCCTATACTGAGACGTCACCAGTTGTTCGAGAAGTACTGAAAAATTTAGACTGAGGTGTAGCGCTCAGGGCAGTAGCAATGTGGGTTCTTTAACGTGTAGCGCTCAGGGCAGTAGCAATGTGGGTTCTTTAACGTGTAGCGCTCAGGGCCGTAGCAGTGTGGGTTCTTTAACGTGTAGCGCTCAGGGCCGTAGCAGTGTGGGTTCTTTAACGTGTAGCGCTCAGGGCCGTAGCAGTGTGGATTCTTTAACGTGTAGCGCTCAGGGCCGTAGCAGTGTGGGTTCTTTAACGTGTAGCGCTCAGGGCCGTAGCAGTGTGGGTTCTTTAACGTGTAGCGCTCAGGGCCGTAGCAATGTGGATTCTTTAACGTGTAGCGCTCAGGGCCGTAGCAGTGTGGGTTCTTTAACGTGTAGCGCTCAGGGCCGTAGCAGTGTGGGTTCTTTAACGTGTAGCGCTCAGGGCCGTAGCAGTGTGGGTTCTTTAACGTGTAGCGCTCAGGGCCGTAGCAGTGTGGGTTCTTTAACGTGTAGCGCTCAGGGCCGTAACAGTGTGGGTTCTTTAACGTGCCAACGCCTGCCGCGACACAGGACGTCCGTTTCCTTTTTATCAAAATAGACCTACTTACCATTATAAAAGTTTTAATGACCTGACTGTAAGCTGTAATTTACATTTCATTTAGAGCTGTCTGTTTAAAACCAGAATATCACCTGAATCAAGGCCACTACTACTACTACTTATCTCTAAATTAACTTATAGCTGATATATGAATTCATAAGTATTCTCAGTTTCCACCATATTAGTTGAGTGATCAAGTATTCTCTTGTTTAAGTATTGAGTATGCATGTAATTATAGGAGTGAGTTTTGTTATACACCACATCAGTGAATACGATTTACCTGTACGGGCAGACACATACATGCAACTATTTGCTGCTAACATGTAAATAATAAAAACACAGATAAATCACCGACCATTATCTTCAGATAGAATGGATTGAACAAACAGCATTAAATGTGTCCTTCACAATATATCTAAATGGATAGACATGGGTAATTAGCACTGCAGGCGTTAACTCCAGAACTGTAGCTTTCTGAAAAAATATTGTGAATTTAATATCCAAAAAATTCTTAACAGATTTTCCTACTATTCTTGTGTCCAAACATACTTTAAGATATTCATTAAAGTCACATACGACCAGAACACTCAAAGCTTCAAATGATTTCTTTTGTTGACATAACCATGTTAGGTCTCCGGCCAATTCGAACCCTGTTGCTATTGGTATCTATTAATAAAATTCGTTATAAGTCATGTATTCACTGTTCATTTGTTATCAACACCAATTATTAACAGAAATTAAAAAATATAGTTTTTCCAAAGGTAAAATAAGCTCTTGACAAATGAAAATGCTACAAAAGCCCACTGTGGTCCTTAACACTCCAGTGGCAGTGATGGAGACCAGACCAACGTTGCCGTGAGTTTACCTATTTGAATAATTATTATTTAAAGGAACTGGGATGATATATTATTGAAAATAATGAACTAAATATTTATGGATATTTTAGTTCATATCTAGACGTTATTGTGCAAGTACGGAAATGAACTGGGATTCGAATTGACTGCCTACCTAACATGGCTACGTCAACAAACGAAATCATCAAAAGCCGTGAATTTTCAGGTCGTATGGGGCTTTAATGAATATTTGAAGGTATATTTGAACATGATAATAGTAAGAAAATATATTTAAAAAATTTTGATATTAAATTTATGCGACAGCAACACAAAAATACAATGGTATCAGACCTCAACCGTGCACAGCTTTTTAAGCGCCGTAAATCGAAGATTTTTCTAAGGGAGGGATATGTAACTCTCTGTCTGTCATAATATCTTTTCAAACAGCTACAGTTATGCAGCTATGCATGCGTACGAAGGGCACATTAAATGTAGACGGCTGTCTCTGCAGGGATACAGTAATTATCCAGGTGTGAACTTGTCGCTAAAATTATTCCTTGAAATATGTCTGTATTCCTACATTCAACACAATGTTAATCCATTACACAGACTACAACACATTTATTCCTGTCAACCACACACTACAACACACTTACTTCTGTCTATCACACACTACAACACACTTAGTCCTGTCAATCACACACTACAACACACTTAGTCCTGTCAATCACTCACTACAACACACTTAGTCCTGTCAATCACTCACTACAACACACTTAGTCCTGTCAATCACTCACTACAACACACTTAGTCCTGTCAACCACACACTACAACACACTTAGTCCTGTCAATAACACACTACAACACACTTAGTCCTGTCAATCACACACTTAGTCCTGTCAATCACTCACTACAACACACTTAGTCCTGTCAATCACACAGTACAACACACTTAGTCCTGTCAATCACTCACTACAACACACTTAGTCCTGTCAATCACACTTCAACACACTTAGTCCTATCATTCACTCACTACAACACACTTAGTCCTGTCAATCATTCACTACAACACACTTAGTCCTGTCAATCACACACTACAACACACTTAGTCCTGTCAACCACACACTACAACACACTTAGTCCTGTCAATCACTCACTACGACACACTTAGTCTTGTCAACCACACACTACAACACACTTAGTCCTGTCAACCACACACTACAACAGACTTAGTCCTGTCAACCACACACTACAACACACTTAGTCCTGTCAACCACACACTACAACACACTTAGTCCTGTCAATCACTCACTACGACACACTTAGTCCTGTCAACCACACACTACAACACACTTAGTCCTGTCAACCACACACTACAACAGACTTAGTCCTGTCAACCACACACTACAACACACTTAGTCCTGTCAATCACACACTACAACACACTTTGTCCTGTCAATCACTCACTACAACACACTTAGTCCTGTCAATCACACACTACAACACACTTAGTCCTGTCAATCACTCACTACAACACACTTAATCCTGTCAACCACACACAACACACTTAATCCTGTCAATCACACACTTAGTTCTGTCAATCACACGCTACAACACACTTAATCCTGTCAATTACACACTACAACACACTTAGTCCTGTCAATCACACACTACGACACACTTAGTCCTGTCAATCACACACTACAACACACGTAGTCCTGTCAATCACTCACTACAACACACTTAGTCCTGTCAATCACACACTACAACACACGTAGTCCTGTCAATCACTCACTACAACACACTTAGTCCTGTCAATCACACACTACAACACACTTAGTCCTGTCAATCACACACTACAACACACTTAGTCCTGTCAACCACACACTACAACACACTCAGTGCTGTCAATCACATACTATAACACACTTAGTCCTGTCAACCACACACTACAACACACTTAGTCCTGTCAACCACACACTACAACACACTTAGTCATGTCAACCACACACAACACACTTTGTCTTGTCAATCACACACTACAACACACTTAGTCTTGTCAACCACACACTACAACACACTTAGTGCTGTCAATCAGATACTATAACACACTTAGTCCTGTCAACCACACACTGCAGAACACTTAGTTCTGTCAACCCCCACACTACAACACACTTAATCCTGTCAACCACACACTACAACACACTTAGTCCTGTCAATCACTCACTACAACACACTTAGTCCTGTCTATCACACACTACAACACATTTAATGCTGTCAACCACACACTACAACACACACAGTCTTGTCAACAACACTCTACAAAACTCTTAGTGCTGTCAATCACATACTATAACACACTTAGTTCTGTCAATCACACACTACAACACACTTAGTCCTGTCAACCACACACTACAACACACTTAGTTCTGTCAATCACACACTACAACACACTAAGTCCTACCTATCACACACTACAACACACTTAGTCCTGTCTATCACACACTACAACACACTTAGTCCTGTAAATCACTCACTACAACACACTTAGTCCTGTCAATCACACACTACAACACACTTAGTCCTGTCAATCACACACTACAACACACTTAGTCCTGTCAACCACACACTACAAAACACTTAGTCCTGTCAACCACACACTGCAACACACTTAGTCCTGTCAACCACACACTACAACAGACTTAGTCCTGTCAATCACTCACTACAACACACTTAGTCCTGTCAACCACACACTACAACACACTTAGTCCTGTCAATCACACACTACATCACACTTAGTCCTGTCAACCACACACTACAACACACTTAGTGCTGTCAATCACACACTACAACACACTTAGTTCTGTCAATCACACAGTACACCACACTTAATCCTGTCAATCACACACTACACCACACTTAATCCTGTCAATCACACACTACAACACACTTAGTGCTGTCAATCACACACTACAACACACTTAATCCTGTCAATCACACACTACAACACACTTAGTCCTGTCAATCACACACTACAACACACTTAGTCCTGTCAATCACTCACTACAACACACTTAGTCCTGTCAATCACTCACTACAACACACATAGTCCTGTCAACCACACACTATAACACACTTAGTCCTGTCAATCACACACTACAACACACTTAGTCCTGTCAATAACACACTACAAATCACTTAGTCCTGTCAATCACACACTTAGTCCTGTCAATCACTCACTACAACACACTTAGTCCTGTCAATCACACACTACAACACACTTAGTCCTGTCAATCACTAACTACAACACACTTAGTCCTGTCAATCACACACTACATCACACTTAGTCCTGTCAACCACACACTACAACACACTTAGTCCTGTCTATCACCCTCTACAACACACACAGTCCTGTCTTTCACGCACTACAAGACACTTAGTCCAATTATTGTGCAGGCAATCCAAAAAGAATTGGAACCCCAGGTAGTGGTCAATGTTAAAAGGTTTGTAGAAAAACGAAATGACAGCATTAGACCAACAAATACATACATGTTAGGGTTTGGAATGTCAATACTTTAAGCAAATATCAAAGTGTGTTTTTACCAAATGAAAATAGAAATGTTTGTGCCAAATCCGCTGCGTTGTTTTAAATATCAGCGATTTGGTCATGGCAACATACACTGTAAAGGCCCCGAAGCCTGCTTCAGGTGTGGTGAAGTGGGGCACGATGGAAAGGTTGTCCAAAAGAACACATATGCAAAAGTTGTAAAGGTGACCACATGGCCTCCTCTAAACAATGTCCGATCTGGATAAAAGAAAAGGAAATACAAAACATTAAAGCTGCAAAACACATACCTTAGCATGAGGCCAAAAAACTTGTAAACATGTACAGTATGCCTAAACCTAAGCTGTCATCGTATGCAACTGTTTTAAAATCATCCTCAATGAAGGATATCCCGACACAAGTCTGTGAGAATGATATATCCCACATACTTCTGTAGTACCAACAACAGTTTCTGTGTCACCTAAGGACAAAAGTAAAATAAACTCGACATCGACCTCTTCAGGGTGGGCAACTGAGGTTGTAGCTGCGACTTCTGCAGCTGTTCGACGTCTACAAAGCCTGCGGCTGCAGACACCACTAAATCGTCTGGGAGACGTGACGTGTCTCCACGGAAAAACAAACCAAGACAATATAGCGATAGGCTGCCAAAGTGTGCAAAAAATCCCGTCGCTATACACAACAGATTTGGAGTTTTGGAGGAAATGAAGTTTACTCCATCACACTCTCCGACACGAGTTCAGAGTCTTTCTCCAAAAAGAATAAAGGGAGGATATCCCCGGTTAGACATAAAATATCGTGAATCATCCAACATTTATTCATTGGAATTATCGAAGTTTTATAGTAAATTTCAATGAAATACCGTTGCTCATTCAGAAACATAACCCGGTAGTCATATGTGTACAAGAAACACATTTGAAAAACACAGATAAGATAAATATAAAAACCCATACCATTTATAACCATTGTGTTCAAACAGACAGGGCCTCTAGTAGTTCTTCAATAGCAGTCCATAACAATTTCATTCATAGCCAAATAAATTTGAAAATAAATCTTCAAGCAATAGCAATCCGTCTTTCTCTTGTTAAAACAATTACCCTTTGTTCTGTATATATCCCTCCAAATGATCAACGACAGCCTCGGGAACTCATAGATTTAATACAACATTCTTCAAGTTCCTTTCTTACATATGGGCGATTTCAACTCCCATAACCCGCTATGGGGTAGTGATAAGATAACAGATAAAGGTAAACATCTGGAAGATGTAATGTCTCACCACAATCTCTATATTTTAAAAGACGGTTCTAACACGTATCTCAACCAAGCAATGGTTCATATTCTTCAATCGATATTAGTATAGTTGATCCCTCTTAACTCTTGGATTTAAACTGGTCTGTAAATGATGATCTGTGCGGAAGCGATCATTTCACTATTATTGTTAAAGCAAATAATACTCCACCAGAGAACAGTCCCGTTAAGCAATGGACACTCGACAAAGCTGATTGGCCATGTTTCGAAGCTCTGTGTCTGCAAGATGCAAGGTGAAGATAACGAACAGTGATCAATCTCATAACTCCTACAAGCAATACAAAATAGATAGTTGGGGAAACACGGACCCCTGGACACACCAGAGGTAGGATCAGGTGCCTAGGAGGAGTAAGCATCCCCTGTTGACCGGTCACACCCGCCGTGAGCCTTATATCCTGATCAGGTAAACGGAGTTATCCGCAGTCAAAATCAGTGTGCCAAGAACGGCTTAACAATCTGTACGAAACACGTCAGACAGCATTTGACCCGATGCGAGGTTGTATTGACGAACTAGATCGTTATAACGACCATAGAATTTGCGAAATGCTGACTTCAATCGAGACTGTTGAAATCCTTGTACCACCAACTTGTTAGTCAGTAGCTTACCTCGATTTAAAAACTGACTATATCCAGAACAAGCTCTTGCGTATCGAATCAGTTGAGATATATAAACACCATATGCAGGTGATAATGGAATATTGCTACACAAATATGGGAAGTTGACGATGGAGAAGCTGAAATTGTCATTTTTGATAATAAACTTTCTTTTATTCCTCATAATTATAGCAATGCTCAAAGAGAAATGTACAAAGGCTTTTGATATAATTAAAGTTGTTGCAAACACAAAATGGGGAGCAGATAAAAATACTCTTCTATATTTGTATTGCTCTCTAATCTGGTCTAAACTAGACTACGGCTGTATATTATATGGTGCTGCAAGAACATCCTATATCAAATCCCTCGATGCAGTTCACCATCAAGGACTTCGACTCTGCACAGGAGCTTTTCGAACCTCTCCTGTAGATAGTCTATATGTTGAGGCCAACGAACCACCTCTTGATCTACGTAGAATAAAACTTACATTACAATATATTGTTACATCAAAAGCAAACATTGATAATCCTGCATTTAACTGCGTTTTCCATCCGCAGTTTGAACATTTATATGACAAAAACAAGAAGTGCATAAGATCAATCGGTCTACGAGTTAAAAAAAACACATAATATATACGTGATTCTAACTTACCTTTGGACATCGTAAAACCCTCATCACCTTCTGAAATACCACCATGGAAACTACTAAAACCCAATGTAGACACATCACTTTATGAATTTAAAAAAATTTAAACAAATTCCGCCATTTTCAAGCAAAACTGATCCGAAATAAAAACAATCCAAACATACTGCAATTGATGTCTATATAGATGGTTCAAAAGACCAAAAATAAAGTCCCTACTGCAGCAGTGATCACAAGCGACGTTTTCGCTGTGCGACTTCCAAATGGAGCAACAATGCATACCTCCGAAGCAAAAGCTATTCAGCTTGCGTTTGAATACCATGATATTGATTACTGTTCGTTATCTTCACTTTGCATAAAAACTTCTAATGACAAACATTTTACTATATTCTCAGACTTCCTATCATGTCTTCAGTAAATAAACATGAATATTGATCATCCATATATTTTAGATATCTTACACCGGTACCATTTTTTAACTAAACAAGCTGAAATAGTTGAGTTCTGCTGGATCCCAAGTCACATTGGTATCCATGGCAACACCAAAGCAGACAAAGCTGCCAAAAATGCGCTTCAAGGTGATATTGTACACTTCAAAATTACATACAATAATTTGACATAAAACTATATGTTAATTCTCTTTGGCAAATCTATTGGGATTTCTGTGACACAGGTAACCTTTATTCTATTCAAAGCACAGTAAACAAATCGTGTAACATCGTAATGAAACACCACGACGAAGTAATTATTTTAAGAATACGCATCGGACATTCAAAATTAACCCATTCGTACCTACTAAACAGAGACCATCAGCCTGAATGCATATCTTGTGACTGTCCATTAACTATACATCACATTCTTTTAGAATGTAGTGATTTCACGCCCATACGAAATAGACTTTTTAATAGTGTACAATCAATGAAAGAACTTTTTACAAATATCGACAATCATTATATTATACAATACTTACAAGAATGCGACTTTTACAGAAACATTTGAAAACTTTTACAATACAACTGTTTGTGTACACGAATTGTTTTTTCATTTTTTAATCTGTTTATATATTTTTAACTTGTATGTCCATCGGATGGAACGTTAAAGGGTGTCCGGTGTCAAGGATCACAACCCCCCTTGGCACGCAAAACACCGCTTCCCTGTGCCGTCAGGTAAACTCAAACACTCACAACCAAACATCATTCAATTAGTTAACCGTCGTAAAATGGCTGAAATATTGCCAAAACGGCGTAAACCCTCAATCAATAAATAAGTATTGTACAATACTTTGACATAAATTCAAAATTAAACTGTTTACGTATTACAATGTTGATACTATGATATGAATTCAGCGAAGAACACAGTCAGGGGTCGGTGCACCGGAATTAAGATATACTTCTTCGCTCTGTCATTTCCCTCAGTGGTCTTTTCAAATGAAGTGAGTATCCTCGCCATGGCGTCACGGCGGTGTTATTGAGCCCATCTGTCATGCATGGCTATATTTGATCCTTATGGTGATGATGTTAGCATCATCATCGTATCAAATCTTGACGATGTGGTAAAGGATAATGCTGACGATGTGGATAAGAAAGCAAATTTGATTTGTATTGCTACAGCTCATCTTACCCGCTGTCAACAGAAAACAGTACATTAATGAAAGAATAGGTATTCTGGTACACCATACATTATCTCAAAAATAATGTCAGTGACGTTGACGCACCTGTTTTCCCCGTACTTCCTGTTGTCGGTGACGTTGACGCACCTGTTTCCCCAGTCCTTCCTGTCGACGATGACGTTGACGCACCTGTTTTCCCAGTATTTCTTGTTGACGGTGATTTTGACGTATGTTGTTCCACTGTAACGTTAATCACTTGTCCGTCTAATTCGCACATAAGAACCATACCTGGTGTGTACTGCAATGTGTATTCCACACCGTTTGCCAGAGCTTTAAAAAGAAAACAATGTAAACCTTTCTCCTTAGGGACACTTGCTACTAGTCTACGGATGCATTTTATTCAAAACGATGAAAGCGAAAAATAATTTGTTTTTATAAAGTAAAATGAATATAATGTACCGTATGATATTACTTTCGAATGATTTCTAGATTAATTCAAAAAGAGCGACAAAGCATTGTGTAGAGCTGAATAGGGAGGGATAATATATCTTAAATTTGAACATCATGGAAAATTTACAAGTCCCATATATTGGTTAGGTATTTTCAAACCATGCATCCATTTTGTTTGTTTATATCAAATGTCCTAAACGAAAATGAACGCCCCTATCAAATCAGAGTAGGTGTGGTACTGAATAAAAATCCAAATTAGGTAACAGTGAGATCAAACAAAACATGCAGTATATTTAATAACAAAAGGGATATTGTTCAAGATAATTAGAACATGGAGACTCTTCAAAATCATTACAACAGGTAAAATGTGTTGGATAATTACAACAGGTAAAATGTGTTAGATAATTACAACATGTAAAATGTGTTATATATTTACAACAGGTAAAATGTGTTGGATAATTACAACAGGTAAAATGTGTTAGATAATTACAACAGGTAAAATGTGTTAGATAATTACAATAGGTAAAATGTGTTATATAATTATAACAGGTAAAATGTGTTATATAATTACAACAGGTAAAATATGTTAGATAATTGCGACAGGTAAAATGTGTTAGATAATTACAACAGGTAAAATGTGTTAGATAATTACAACAGGTAAAATGTTTTCGATAATTACAACAGGTAAAATGTGTTAGATAATTACAACAGGTAAAATGTGTTAGATAATCACAACAGGTAAAATGTGTTATATAATTACAACAGGTAAAATGTGTTAGATAATTACAACAGGTAAAATGTGTTCGATAATTACAACAGGTAAAATGTGTTAGATAATCACAACAGGTAAAATGTGTTAGATAATGACAATAGGGAAACTCTGCTAGATAATTAACTTTGCTAGATTTATTGTAAATTATTTTATATCGCAAATCGATGCATCAGTTATCAATATTGTAAGTGAAACTATGATTTTGATTTTTGTTTTGTTCTTCTATAGTGATTCAAACCATCAAAGATTGTTTTTACTATAGTAAATCAATGTACCAAACTTGTTGAGGTCGGAAAGTTCTGAATGTAGTCATTCAACGAATAAAAGTTTTTAAATTCTATAAATGAAAGTACAAAATGCTGTAATATAATAAAAAACGTATTCTTTAACATGTAGTATATTTTGTTTGAGTTGGCGGGACTCTGTGATCAAACCACTTTTTCTAACATAAGGAAAATAACCTGTAGCGCCCGGTGTGCACCAGATGGTGAGTGTTGTTGTGCTCCTCAGGCATGTAGCATAACTGTTCTCCTCCCCCTTTATAATCATTCCCGTGCTGGAGTAGTTAAAGGAGTCGTGTTCACAGGACACCTTGATGTGAGTATCATTGTGGACGGCGTGCGCTCTAAATCCTGAAACTGATGATAGGGTTGAAATGTCTATCACAAGTAAATTCTGAAACTGACTAAATGATTCACGGGCCTAATCTTGCAGCCCTTCACCGGCAATGGTGACGTCTCCATATGAGTGAAAAATTCTCAAGAAGGGCGTTAAACAATATACAACCAATCTCAAGTAAATTCTGAAACTGACAATAGTTATGAAATGATTATATCACCTGTCCTAATTATGCCCCCGAGATCGAAGATAGGGGGGGGGGGCATATTGTTTTTGTCCTGTATGTCATTCTGTCATTCTTTCTGAAACTTTAACCTTGCTAATAACTTTTGATATTTCACATGAGTATTCCCTGTGATAAGAACTTTCTGTGGGTACCAACATTTTTTACCCTTGGAGTTTGATCTACTCTTTGAAAACTTCAACCTTGCTAATACATTTTGAACAGTAAGTGATCTAATCTTGAGCTTTGATATTTCACATGAGTATTCCTTGTGACAACACCTTTCCGTTGGTACTAAACTTTTTGACCTTGACATTTGACCAAGTTTAAAAAAATTGACATTGGTCATAACTTCTAAATTGTAAATATTAGAGCTTTCATATTGTACATGAGCATTTCTTGTGACAGTATCTTTCTACTGCTACCAAGATATTTGTCATTGTGACCTTGCCCACCTTCGGAATTGGGCATTATCGGGGGCATTAAATTGTGTTTTACAAACACATCTTGTTTTTCCCTTGAAATAAAATTCTGAAAAATCGAGTATTTTAAATATTTCCGCCTATGACAGGCCATACTAGTCTGAATTTCGCTGCTGTCATAGGCTGTCATAGGCGAGAAACGACTCCGTGACCTGGACCGGTAAATGTCCTAGTAAAAATAAACAAGTGAAATCGAGAGAACGATGACGTATATCTTTGTTATTTTAAGAACCAGTGACTTGAAATTTGGCATCCAAATAGTTAAAACATTAATCTATGCAAGGAAAACGACAAATTACGCATAGCTTACCTAGTTTAAGATTTTTTAGGCATTTGAAGCGAGTGGTTAGTTTTTTTTTTTTATCTGTGTCAGAGTTAGACCCCTTTCTATATTTATGGTATCACAGAGTTCGGGCCCAAAACGGGCTTAGCCCCTGTGCTCATAACTCTTATAAGCAATACAAAATAGATAGTTGGGCAAACGCGGACCCCTGGACACACCATCAGTTATACCATTCAATGAAAATTGATCACGTTATTTGAGACTCTTTACAATCTGCCACGAGTGATACCAATATAAACTTACCACATGGTTTGAGTAGATAGGATTCATTCTTCTCTGTTCCATCGGAGCAGTTTATTTCTACCAACAGATACTTCCCAGCGTGCATTGTATGAATAAAAGTCATATTAAATGTCAGAATTTGGGTCATTTCGTTATAGATACCGTTAATACATTTAGTTTGAAAACATTGGACGAGATAGTTGTCGTCTGATTGTGTAGGGTCGGACGTGACGCTGATATAAAGTACATTTATTTCACATTTGGTCTCAATTTCTAATTCCCTTTGCTGTTCATGACACCAGCCTTGTTCAAATTCATCAGTCTTTATAAGAGGAGTCCAAATACCTAAATGGAATAAGAAAGCAATATAATTTGTCTTAATCTTGTGAACAGTCCGAGTGTTTACAATGTAGAATTCATTTCCAAAGATAAACAGGGTTAAAGTTCATCAATATGACCATGAGTAATGACGTCATATCTTTATTCATATTCTGCGTTCATTTGAAAAGTTAATATGATGTAAGCTTCTTAGACTGAACTACATGTTTAACCGTCAGGTTTACCTGACCTTTGACCCCTGATCTTGATGATGGTCATTCCTAATGGATGTTAAACTTGGAAAGTTTGATATATCCATTTATATGCAGTATGAGTTTTTACTAGTCTTTTACTTTATTCTGTAGCGTAAGCACGGTGGGGATAGTAACATGCCACCTTAAACACACAACTAAATCAGGATAAAGAGACAGATGTTTAATTAAGTAATGGTTTGTTAAAACAGATAACCATGATGTCACCATTGAAATAGTGATTCAAGCTTTCAATCATTTTATATGATTTTGTTTTGTGGTTTGAAGCATGATATGCATGTATAACACATTCTTAAAAGACTCAGACAGACGCTCTAAGTTTTTTAAAGATAAAAAAATTAATAAAGTTAATTGTTGATATTTTTTTCCCCATCTACGGATAAAATCTTCAAAAAACAAAAAAAAAAAACAAAAACAAAACAAAAACAAAACAACAACAACAACAAAACATGTCAATGTACAAAACGAAGATATCGGACATAGGTGTCTTAAGAAAAGAAATTAAAATGAAATTATGAAAAATTACGAATTTCAAATTTCAACCTAACCCGATTGGAATTATAAAGTCATATGGGTTATTGTAAAACAAAACACCACCCACATCCTCTTGATATAAATGGTTTATAAATTTAATGAAATAATAAAGGAAACTAATTTTTATATGAAAAATATACAATTAGCAACAATCTAATTATATTAGTAATTTCTATAAATTTAGATCGAGATCAGTCCTTTTTTTCTCTAATTTCCTTCAAATCTAAAATATGGGGACATCTTTTGAGTTTGGTATTTTTTTCCATTTTTTATTTCATTTTTCTGAGTGACTCGGGTGACCTATTGCTATTAGTGTTCGTCTGGCGTTGTGCGGTGTGTGACGTCCATTAACAAGTTCTTCCGAGAAACTACTGGGCCATCTTGGTATGCAGGATTTGTAGGTGAAGGAGACCGGAAACTGTAAATTGCATGACCCCCAACCTAAGGGGCCTTAATTGCAGGGTTAAAACTGTAAAATGTATGTATTACTTTTAAAATTTGATTTACTCCTGGGCATCTAGCAGAGAAAGTGAATATATACTAATGATAACCAAGAAAGCTTCTACCAAAATTGTAAATGTCATGACCATCGGGTTAGGGTTCTGACCCCAGAGTGGTGCCAAACTTGGTATATAGTGTTTATGTGTAAAACACTTAAATAACATCTTCCTAAGTGGTATTGTTACGGAATTAAAACTAAATGGAGAAAGAGCAGGTAGTCCTCACTAAAATTGTAAATTTGATGATGCCTGGGGTAGGGTTTTGGTATCAGGGTGGGGCCAAAATGGTCAGTTATTAAATGTGAGAGCAATACAAATTTGGTATGAAGAATTTTTGGAACAAGGGGGACATAAGTTGTAAATTTCAGGATTCCTGCACCCCTGGGGCATTGGGGGTGGGGCTAAAACTTCCCAAAATTGACCAATTTTCAAAACTCTTCTTTACTAGAACCGCACGTTTAAAAAAACTAAATACATAGTGATGTAGAGCAGGAAGGCCTCTACCAAAATTGTAAAATTCATGATCCCCACTGGGAAACTTTCTCAATTGCGGGTGCGGGTTTGAATCCCGCTCGCATCGGTAAGTGAGAAAGTTTCCCAGCTTACTTTCGGAAGGTCGGTGGTCTCTTTCCAGGTACATTGTATCTGGGTTCTCTCTTACACCAATAAAAAATGGGCACCTCCATATAACTGAAAAATTGTTGAGTGTGGCGAATAACAGGAAAACAATCAATCAATCAATCATGATCCCCGGGGTAATGGTTCTGGTGGGGCCAAACTTACTATACTGGGTTTATGTGTAAAACAAACTTGATGAATAACATCTTTTGTGTCATTGGTATAAAATTGAAACTAAATGGATATTTAGAAAGAGGAGGTAGTCCTTTGCCAAAATTATAATTTTGACGATCCCTGGAGTAGAAGGTCTGATCCCAGGGTAGGGCCAAACTTAGTACATAGTATTTATGTGTAAGTTTGCTGATACTGTATAAAATCTAAATACATACTTGAAAATCGCAGAAAAGGATGTACAAAAAATGGTGAATTTCACAACCCATGATTTTAACTATAGGATGTGTCCAAATTAGTAATATCTTTTAATGTCAATACACCTATTATATTATGTAAAGCCTTTCATCGGTGTATGCATTGTTGAGGGCAGTGAAGTTTTAAGAACAAATCTTGATTGATACTGTTGCTGAACATTAGAATTTAGGTTAGGTATTCAGAACAGGATTTTCTTTCTAGATTTCATAGCCGTTGGGGGTAGTGGTACTTTTTCACTAGCACTCAGGTGACCGATTAGGCCTGTGGGCCTCTTGTTTTTAAATATATTTGTCAGATATATATCTTTTTTTCCAAACGACATTTTCTTGAATATTTTAGTCGTAGAATAATAGATGTTTACAGAAAGCTGTTATAATTTTCATAGAGTAGAACATTTACACAGATCTTAGATATCATTATTATCAAATGAAAGCGAAGTGTGGAGTTTTGAAACTCTTATTTGCAAACAAAATACCATTTTTTTCATTCCAGAAAAAATCACAAATACTGCATATAAAACAATTGATAGCTTGTATCGCTCTTTCGAAGTTGAGATCGTGTTTCATAAAAGGTGCTTTAACATGGCACTGAATAAAAATTCCAGTGTATAAATAGACCACCTTAATGTAGACAACCACATAAACCGGGACTAAGAAAGTACAATACAATCATCTGCTTACTTCCGGTTTCTTCTAATCTCACTTAGTACAGGGTTAAATGATGATTAAACAAGTCTGCCTGAATACAGCTTTTTTTGTAAAGTACAGGAACATAATAGAAAAGTACATAGGAAAAATTTACCTGGAAGTGAAAAAAAAAGGAAAATTATCCTCTCCAACATTCTCTTCATGTCCTTGGGTTTAGTGAAATGTTCATACGTTCTTAGATACTATATCCATTTACGTTTTGATAGAGTGATACTCCAATTGAAGGAATACTGAAAACGGAAGCAAAATCTGGATGTTCCGTTGTAGATAAATAACTCTACAAAAATAAAATACGTGGTAATTAATTGACTTACCGGGGTTAGATATACCCGTCTTAATACGGTCTACGTATTCCTGTTCTTTAAAAATTGTATACGGTGTAAATATTGATAAGACACGTAATGCATTACAACGAAGGTATGTATGACTACCGGTGCAGTAGATAGATGTGAAGTGTATAGTGTATATACATTAAATGTGTGTCTTCCTCTTAATTTTGTGTTCTTTACGGAATTCATAGGACAATGACCACTGTTCGTTATCTTCATTTGTTCACATATTTGTAATTTCTTAATACCTGCGCACCGTAGGTCAAATACCAAAACTGTTAAATCTGGGGATTTATTTCAGTTTATGAAATTAAAATATTGTCATTCGATTTGTCACAAAAGCGTTGCTGTAAAAACAATAAATGTTTCAAAATAACAACTTTGGATTATTACATGTACTATCGCTCCGATAACTGCGTGTCACTTCGACCGTGCAAATTTCATTCACTCATTGGCCTGGTTTCAATAAAAGCGAGTTTGGATGACCATGTTACACCACTCATTCAATGTGATGGGTCATTGAAAACGAAAGTAAAATAGGATTCTTTAAAATTTATGAGAAATGTCCCCCCAAAATTTGCAGGGTGGATCGAGCGAAGTGTCACGCTGCTATTGTAACGATAATAATATATCGGTCGTGAATTCGTGTAAATTTCATAGGTTTGGTTCGTTTTTATGTTGTATATAACAATATTTCTGTGCATTTGTGAAAACATCCTAATGAACTAAAATATTGAGAGAGAGAGAGAGAGAGAGAGAGAGAGAGAGAGAGAGAGAGAGGTTAGTTTTCTATAACTTAGATGATTTATTCAAATACACCAAAATATTTATATTTTTTTTTCAGGAAAAACACCAACTTGAAAAGATATTATATTTTTCAATCACTCACGAACTGTTGACATTATTATTTTGATATCTGCACCTCACAAATAATCTTCAGAATCACCGCTACCATTGTAGAAAAGTGGTTGATTGTGCACGAGAGGGAGCGTTAGTGTTTACTCGACTGTTGAAATGACTGATCGGAACTTACATACTAGACCCCCATTGATACATGTAGTAGTATTACCTGTCGTTCACGTCATCCCCAAACCAATGTTTGTTTCACGTCCCACGGAGAATTCTTCCCCTATAGTGAGACGTCACCAGTTGTACGAGAAGTACTGGAAATTTTAGACCGAGGTGTAGCGCTCAGGGCCGTAGCAGTGTGGGTTCTTTAACGTGTAGCGCTCAGGGCCGTAGCAGTGTGGGTTCTTTAACGTGTAGCGCTCAGGGCCGTAGCAGTGTGGGTTCTTTAACGTGTAGCGCTCAGGGCCGCAGCAGTGTGGGTTCTTTAACGTGTAGCGCTCAGGGCCGCAGCAGTGTGGGTTCTTTAACGTGTAGCGCTCAGGGCCGTAGCAGTGTGGGTTCTTTAACGTGTAGCGCTAAGGGCCGAAGCAGTGTGGGTTCTTTAACGTGCCAATGCCTGCCGAGACACAGGATGTCCGTTTCCTTTTTATCAAAATAGACCTACTTACCATTATAAAAGTTTTAATGACCTGATTGTAAGCTGTAATTTACATTTCATTTAGTGCCAAATCTGTTTAAAACCAGAATATCACCTGAATCAAGGCCACTACTACTACTACTTATCTCTAAATTAACTTATAGCTGATATATGAATTCATAAGTATTCTCAGTTTCCACCATATTAGTTGAGTGATCAAGTATTCTCTTGTTTAAGTATTGAGTATGCATGTAATTATAGGGATGGTTTTGTTATACATCACATCAGTGACTACGATTAACCTGTACGGGCAGACACATAAATGCAACTATATTTGCAGTTAACATATAAATACAAGAGACCCATGGGCCACATTGCTCACCTGAGTCACCTTGGCTCATACTTAAAGATTTTCCCTATATATTCGCATGCAAATTTTTTATCCCTATTGTGGCCCCAACGTACTCCTGGGGGTCATGTTTTTTTTTCAAAATTGGAATGTGGACTATGTCGGGAAGCTTTCATGTGAATGTAAACTATTCTGGCCCAGTGATTTTTCAGAAGATTTTCCCTATATATTTGCATGTAAAACTTTGATCCCCCTTGTGGTCCCATCCTAACCCCGGGGGCCATGATTTTAACAAACTTAAATCTGCACTATGTCAGGAAGCTGTCAGGTATATCAGCTTTTCTGACTCAATGGTTCTTGAGAAGAAGAATTTTAAAGATTTTAACCAAATATTTGTATGTAAAACTTTGACCCCCCTTGTGGCCCCACTCTACCTCCGGGGGGGGGGGTAGGGGGGGGCATGATTTTAATTTGAACAAACACGAATCTGCACTATGTTAGGAAGCTTTCATGTAAATATAACCTTTTCTGGCTCTGTGGTTCTTGAGAAGACGTTTTACAAAATTTCCTATATATTTGTGTGTAAAATTTTGATCCCCTATTGTGGCCTCACCCAACCCCCGGGGGCCATGATTTTAAGAAACTTGAATATGTACTATGTCAGTAAGCTTTCATGTACATCTCAGCTTTTCTGGCCCAGTGGTTCTTGAGAAGAAGATTTTTAAATGACCTCACCCTATTTTTGTGATTATCTCCCCTTTGAAAGGGACATGACCATTCATTTGAACAAACTTGAAAGCCCTTCACCCAAGGATGCTTTTGGCCAAGTTTGGTTGAAATTGGCCCAGTGGTTTTGGAGAAGAAATCAAAAATGTAAAACGTTTACAGACGGACAAAAGGCGATCAGAAATCTCACTTGAGATTTCAGTTCAGGTGAGCTAAAAAACACAGAGAAATCACTGACCATTATCTTCAGATATAATGGATTGAACAAACAGCATTAAATGTGTCCTTCACATCATGCAATATCTAGATGGATAAACATGGGTAATTAGCACTGCAGGCTTACAAAGAGCACATTAAATGTAGACGGCTGTCAATGCAGGGCTACAGTAATTATCCAAGTGTGCACCTGTCGCTAAAATTATTCCTTGAAATATGTCTGTATCCCTACATTAAACACAATGTTAATCCATTATACAGACTACAACACACTTAGATAGGACTGTCAACCATACACTACAACACACTTAGCCCTGTCAATCACACACTACAACACACATAGTCCTGTCAACCACACACTACAACACACTTAGTCCTGTTAATCACACACTACAACACACTTAGTCCTGTCAACCACACACTACAACACACTTATTCCTGTGAACTACACACTACAACACACTTAGTCCTGTCAACCACACACTACAACACACTTAGTTCTGTCAACCACACACTACAACACACTTACTCCTGTCAACCACAAACTACAGCACACTTAGTCCTTTCAATCACACACTACAACATACTTAGTCCTGTCAACCACACACTACAACACACTTAGTCCTGTCAACCACACACTACAACACACTTACTCCTGTCAACCACAAACTACAACACACTTAGTCCTGTCAACCACACACTACAACACACTTACTCCTGTCAACCACAAACTACAACACACTTAGTCCTGTCAACCACAAACTACAACATACTTAGCAGGACTTTCAAAAGTAGCCGGTAGATGGCGGATTTCCGCCGCCTATAGTAACATTAGGTGCTGGCTACTTTAGTGACAAAAATGTATGTCCAATGAAAAAAAACTTTTATAAAACTTTAAACATCTTCCAAACTTTAGTAGACTCAGAAATCGCGGCCGTATCAACCAGGATGTAAAAACGTGTTTACTTGCGCTAAATTTAGTTCAGGTAAATACCGGCACCTGATTGGTCGTCTGTTGGTGTAGAAAATAATACGTCAATTGCAATAGTCGGAAAGCCTCGGATTTACCCAATTCGTGACAACACAGACGAGAAGTTCCGAAAGATAACAACAAGTTATTAACGAAAGTAGAATTTTTCAGCACAAATTCGCTATGTTACCAACAAATCTGTAGCTGTTAACTTGAATTTGTGGAAAAATAAAATTATAGGTCATTTAAATGAACGTAAAAATCAATGATGTTGACGGAATGAAGAGAACAAATACCCTGTTCAGTTTCGGCTTTAAAAACGCCAGAAGTGAAAGTGATACGAGTATAATATCAATCAACAATTTTAAAGCGAAAACAGAATTTAATCAGGAAAGATTTCAGACTTGCTATTTTTTTTAATTTGCAAATGCCCATGTACGTGGTATTAAATAAAAACGAAAGTAGAATTTTTCAGCACAAATTCGCTATGTTACCAAAAAAACTGTAGCTGTTAACTTGAATTTGTGGAAAAATAAAATTATAGGTCATTTAAATGTTACTTATTAATTTGTAATAAAGATTGTTTGGGTTTTATTTTAAAAAAATATTGGGGTGAGCAAAACATGCAGTTTAGTTCATTTCAACAATACTTTCTGCATGTAGAAACTTTCTTACAAAACAATTCAGTCTTATAAACTTTCAGTACAAATGTAGAAATAAAAGTGAAAGTTTCTGTTCAAGCAAAGACACTTAAAAATTAATTGATACAGCATTGCAAAAATAATTACATGTAGTTATCTTGATGCACTTTATTTTTCATTTTGCATCAAAATTAGTACTTTGCAATGTTGATTTTTTTAAGTCTTTGCATGAACAGAAAATTTCACATATGAAACAATAAATTCATGGCAAAAGTAAAAATTTCAGGCAAAAAAAATGACAATTTCAAAGCTGCATTTAAGTGTCAGGAAACCGACAGAATGCAGGATTTTGCGTCATTTACCCCCAGAGCTTCTGGGGGCCTTGAGCGGCCCAGACCCCCGGCCGTAAGGGCACCGAGCATTGGATCGCCTTCTAATTTTTCATTTCAGCCTCCTACTTTTAAATTTGTTGAAAGCCCTGACTTAGTCCTGTCAACCACACACTACAACACACTTACTCCTGTCAACCACACACTACAACACACTTACTCCTGTTAACCACAAACTACAACACACTTAGTCCTGTCAACCACACACTACAACACACTTACTCCTGTCAACCACACTACAACACACTTAGTCCTGTCAACCACTCACTATAACACACTTAATCCTGTCAATCACACACTAAAACACACTTAGTCCTGTCTATCACACACTACAACACAATCCTGTTTATCACACACTACAACACACTTACTCCTGTCAACCACACTACAACACACTTAGTCCTGTCAACCACTCACTATAACACACTTAGTCCTGTCAATCACACACTACAACACACTTAGTCCTGTCAATCACTCACTACAACACACTTAGCCCTGTCAATCACAAATGTGTAATCAATATCAGATGACAGAAACTTACGGTAGATTTCACCCCCCCCCCCCTTCCCCCAAACTATTTGAATTTAGATTATTATTCAACATTGATTTTTTTATCTTGCCCCTTAACCCTGTCAATCACCATGTCTTCTATCAAAAAGAAATACACACTACAAGACACTTAGCCTTGCAATACATGTCTCAGAGAAAAATATTTGTGAGCAAGATTCATTACTGGTAGATGTACTTTAGAATAGTTCATCAAGTCAGTGACAGGCTTTTAATTCTTTAACAACAGACTTAAGTGAACAAGATCTACCGAGGATAAAATGCATCACTACCAAGTCTTCCACATAGAATTACTAGAAATGATTTTAAGGGATGGCAAACATTTCACAGTTTTGAAGTTAGAAATAACAAAATTCAAGTCATCATTCTTCTAACTTTTGATGAATTTTTACATTGGAGAAGGTAAGGGTGGCCAGCACTAATCAAATTCCAAATTCTAATTTTCCTTTTTCACTGCTTTTTTCCCAAATCGTCGATATTTGCACAACATACTTTTATGAAACGCTTCACCGGATATAAAACTGACATTAGAAATATGACTAGACTGAAGGCTCCTGTAACTCCTCAACTTTCTCTTCACATGACAATGAAAGTTTGACTTCTCCACCTCAAAATAATCTCCAAGATTTTTAAATGTGAAAATTGTGAAATTTAAAAACATCCAGATTTTGATGATTGAATCGATACAGAAGTATCCCGTATCCCACAGAGGAAGTTCGGAGTCGCACTGCAGCAACACGTCGTGTTTAGGATCGTAGAGATATACACTAACATCTTCTCCTGTACACGCAAACGTAGGAATCAACCATCCCGATAATTCACTGTTAGAATTCGTACATACAAAAGCATTGGTTATTGTCTCTGCTATCAATCGGTCAGGAATATTTGTATCCATTGCGTCGTTTTCTGCGGCCTGATCACGGTTACACGCGCGTTTGGAAGCTGGAGGACCCTCCTCGCTGTGTAAATCTTCATCAGATTCCAAGTTTTGTGTTTCTTCTCCTGCAGACGTGTGTGGGCTTGGAAGAACAGATATTGCTATATTGTCATTCAGAATAACATCCACATATCCATGCCAAATCCCGGGAGAACCTGTAAAAGAAATAACAATATCATAACACGACAATAGAGAACATCCTTAGATGTAAATGAACTTCTGTTTGGTTCTAGGCCTATAACACCAAGATTGTATGATTGATTGTATATTGTTTAACGTCCAACCCTACTAGGAATATTTCATTCATATGGAGACGTCACCATTGCCGGTAAAGGGCTGCAAAATTTAGGCCTATGCCTAGTGCTTACCGCCTATGAGCAGGGAGGGATCTTTGTCATTCCACACCTGCTGCGACACGGGACCTCGGTTTTTGTGGTCTCATCCAAGAGACCGCCCCATTTGGTCACCTCTTACTAAAAGAAAGGGGTACTGAAGATCTATTCTAACCCGGATCCCCTTGGGATTCCTATATATATCAGCATATATAATTTTAATTCCCTATTGTGGCACCACCCTACCCACAGGGACCATGATTTAAAAAATCTTGAATGTACTCTACATGTGCATGTATGTCAGGAAGATTTCATGTAAATTTCCACTTTTCTCACCAATTAGTTCTTAAGGAGAAAATTGTTCATAATTTTCCTCAATATATACATCAAACTGTGGTCCCCTATTGTCGCCCAAACCTACCCACAGTAGTGTTGGATAATTAGAAAAATTTTTATAATTGATAATCAATCAAAATCGGAAGAACTGTATCAATCAATGATTGATATAATCGGCATTTACATGTCCTGAAGAGATGTTTATTATTTTGGGGTTATTTCTTTTTAGTTTTATGGATATGTGCAACATACACACATATATTACCCATTAAAAAGCTATGAAATGGGCGTTTTTTTTCTAGTCATGACATCCAGATTTGCTTTAGTTTTAAGCATTAAACATTTCCAGATCTCTGATTTGGCATTCCCTGGGTAAGGATCTATATCAAGTTATTAACTAATCTGATACTCTTCCGACTCTTTCTCCCCGATTCTCCCGACTCTTTATCCCCGCTTTTATATTTGACATGTGCGGGGGAGAGTCTGAGCAGACTCCATATTGAAAAGTGGAAATTCAGCGACACCAGCGGCTGGTTTGCCTGCCGTTGACAACTCTATTTCACAGATCTACCATCGGAGACACAAGGATTCGGTTATTGGATAATTATTCTACAAGTCGATCATGACTAATATGATGTTATTGCTGTGTAAAAAGCTCTAACACTATCAGCACACAAAGTTCCAATAATGGCATCAAAGTAGTTATGATTAACTAGTAAAGAATTCTCATCCCATAACTGGTTCCTATCTAGATCCACGAAAGTGAAAGGTAGGCAAAGCAGCGACATTGGCTGATGTCGATAAATTCTGACTTACAATATGGAGTCCGCTCTGACTCTCCCCCGCACATATCACAATATAAAAGTGAGCTAGGGTAAGAGTCAGAGGAATCTCAGATTAGTTATGAACTTCATGATTGTTGAGATGATTTAAATATCCATGATGATGATGATATCGGAAGCCTTCTCCCTTGTATGTGTAGTTGATTCGTTTATTGCAGGATTGTGTTCGGGAGACAATTAATTATGAAAATTGGAATCAATAATCGGAATTGACAAGCAAAATATGATGATCGTCAATCAATTCATCACTAACACACAAGGAACATGATTTGAACAAACTCGAAACTACTCTATGTCAGGAGGCTTTCATGTAAACTTCCAATTTAATTAAAATTTGATCTTTTGATCTGCTCACATATATCGCTACATAAGGATCTAACGAAACCGCAGGCGGTGTTTAAATCTAGTGACCTTTGAGTCTAACCAATCAGCACATTGCCTATTAAATCGACGGTGTAAACTTAGGTCAATCAGAACACTGAAATCTTACTAAAAACTGAAGTATTCCAGTAATAAGAAAATATGGCTGAGGACACCGCAAAGAGTGTATCGTCTGACAAGTATCTGTTTGTTGTAAGAAAGACCAATAGTGAAGAGAACCCCCAAATCGAGAAGTTATCTTAATTCAAAATAAAAGTTACAAAGGAAAAGTCTGATGTCTGATGTGATTCAACAGGTGATCGATTTACCACAGCACACGGAGGGTAGGCAAAACTGCCATACAGTTTTCATTGTTCAGCACGGCTATTAACACATCTTTCAGATCCTCTTTTAAAGATTGAATCTTGCAATCTTTCAAAACTTATAATGTGTACCAATATTCAGTTGCCATATTTGTTGTTTTCCAGAACTTTTCGTTTAAAGAATGCATATATTACGAGTTTTTTGATTGGATGAACATATCAATGAATATGCATGATTAATAGGTCTAGATTTGACCTCTGTGTGTGTTTTCGTTAGCTCCTTGTGTAGTGATATACGTGAGTGGATCAAATCTTAATTAGATTGGTAATTTCCCACTTTTCTGGCCCAGTGGTTTTTGAAAAGAAGATTTTAAAAAAATGTCCCTATATATTTGTATATAAATGTGGCACAACCCTACCCCAGGGGACGTGGTGTTAACAAACTTGAACCTGCATTATGCCAGGAAGCTTCCATGTAAATTTGTGTTAAAAAATCAGGAAAATTTCAAAATCGATTATTGGTCATAATCGGAAGAACTGTTTCGATCAATGATCGATATAATTGTATTTACATGTAGCTAATAAATGTTTATTATTTTTGGGTTTATCTCTGTTTAGTTGTATGGATATAGGCGGCATACACACTAGCTGGTGTCACTGAATTCCCAATTTTCAATGTGGAGTCCACTCTGACTCTCCCCCGCACATGTCTCGATATAAAAGCGGGATTAACAGTCCGATGAATCTCGGATTAGATATTAATTAGTATACAGGAGACAATCGATTATGAAAATTAGAATCGATAATCGAAATGTCAAAAATAATTGACAATCGATTTTCGGCGACAATTGTTTCATCACTAATGTAAATTTAAATTTTTCTGACTCAATGGTTCTTGAAAAGAAATTTTTAGAAAGATTTTCCCTATTTGCATGTAAAATTGTGGCCCTACGTTATCCCAGGGGCCATGACTTGAATCTGTACTATGTTAGGAAGCTTTCATGTAAACTTCAACTTTTCTGGCCCAGTAGTTCTTGAGAAGATTTTTAAATGAGCCCACTAAAGTTTTGCATTTTCGTGATTATCTCTGTTTTGAAGTAGCCTAGCTCATCATTTCAATAAACTCAAAAGCCTTTCACCCAAGGATGCTTCATGCCAGGTTTGGTTGAAATTGGCCCAGCAGTTGTAGAGAAGAAGTTGAAAATATAAAAATAATTTATGGATGGGTGCCAAACAAAAAGCAGTCAGAAAACATCATTTGAGCTTTCATGTCAACCTAGTGACTCAAACGACCTAACAGTGTTTCCCGTATCGTGAATTTCGGTGTAATTTATGCATAAAAAATACTTTTTGACCTCCAAAAAATCATCTAAAGAGTCACCATGACACAGATAAAAAAAGTCACATTTTGTGATTAGGTTCAATGTTCTTTCCAAGGCAGAGAAACAGTCTTCAGGTTGTTTTATCATTGCGACGTTCAACACTGAACCAAATAAAACGCTGACCAACAAATCAAGAAAGCAATCCCATAAATGATCAGGATTCAATGGTCTCAACCACAGGAGTTTGCAGTGTCATCTGTAAAGGTCTACAACATAAGCAACAACCACTGAGCTTCGAAAGTGCTTGTGAAGTTCGCTGGTTGTCGTTTACAAGTTGGCCTTCACAGATAAAACTGCCAACTTCTGCGACTCGATGTAAAATCATTTTAAACAGCGGCATGAAATGTGAAAAAGGTCCTTATCATTTAATGACTACTCTTTCTAACATTAATCAAATATACAAGATGATGTACAAGTTTGACAGAGAGACATATGATACATGAATGATGACAAGTACCCTACGACTATAGAAATTTCAAAGGTCAACAGGGGATGCTTACTCCTCTTAGGCACCTGATCTCACTTCTGGTAAGTCCAGGGGTCCATGTGTGCCCAACTCTATTTTATTCCTTATAGGAGTTATGAGATAGATCACTGTTTGTTATCTTCACCTTTCATACTAATGAATTCTGAAGATATTCCATGAATAAAGCACAGTACTGTAGTGTACTGATACACAGTCAGTGAAGATCAAAATTAAATTCTTTAAATTGATTTTTTTAAAAATGTGACTCTACAAAATAAAGGCACAGAGGGTCACTATGTGCTTAGGAACTCAAAACAAAAAACCCACTGCCAAATAAATTGTAAACATTTTACACAATGTAAACACTTACCCAGTGCTGTACATCCGTGTTTTACGATTGCCGTACAGTCCTTTAATTCACACGGACATCTCTGATGCCAGGACTGACCCGTCCATCTATTGTCCACCACATACTCTCTGTCCGCAGACAACTGTGAGAACAGATGTTCCGTCAGTATCGCCGTCCGTCTCGCCTCATCTGTTCCCGTTCCTCTCACAGATGACAGGGCCTTAGCATGAAACTCGACACCTGTTAGAGATTAAATTTCACAATCAATAGGTTCATATAGCTCAAGATATATAATCTCACTATCAGGATGTAACATTTATTTGAAAATTTTAATTATTTTTCTGAACAAGTAAATATTTCATTAGGCGACAAAAAATGTCACCTAGCTAATGTCTTAGAAAAGTTTTCACAAGGACTGCTGGATCCATGATACACGTAGTCTGAAAACTACATGATCGATGCATATCTAGGTTTGCATGCATACTCTATCAACAGACTAGATTCCATAGTCTTAGTTCAATGCGACCCAGGCATGAGAAAACTAACAGACAGATGACCGATAAAGCCGATACACACGGTACCAAAAGATGAAAACACAAAGAATTTTATCTACCATTCTCTACAAATAGAGTATAGTTAACAATCTCTACATACAGTGTATAGTAACAATCTCTACATACAGTGTACAGTTAACAATCTCTACATACAGTGTACAGTTAACAATCTCTACATACAGTGTACAGTTAACAATCTCTACATACAGAGTACAGTTAACAATCTCTACATACAGAGTACAGTTAACAATCTCTACATACAGTGTACAGTTAACAATCTCTACATACAGTGTACAGTTAACAATCTCTACATACAGAGTACAGTTAACAATCTCTACATACAGTGTACAGTTAACAATCTCTAAATACAGAGTACAGTTAACAATCTCTACATACAGAGTACAGTTAACAATCTCTACATACAGAGTACAGTTAACAATCTCTACATACAGAGTACAGTTAACTAACTTTACATACAGAGTACAGTTAACAATCTCTACATACAGTGTACAGTTAACAATCTCTACATACAGTGTACAGTTAACAATCTCTACATACAGAGTACAGTTAACTAACTTTACATATACAGTGTATAGTTTACAATCGGTTGTCTCCATACAGGTGCTGAGTATATAAATGATTCTTGCAACTAAATCGTTAATCACAGAAAAGTGTAAACACAATATAGAGAGATGTACAATTTCATAAAAAAGGAGACACATTTAGATTTAACCCCTAATAGGCCAATTTCTGTTTTAATATCTGTTTTAAGGGAGCGTCGACCCAAATTTAGGCAAAATTGAAATAAAAATAAAAGTACCCATTCATTATTGGTTTTTTTTTTATTTCTTCTGCCGACAGTTCCTTTTTGAATGAGAAAAAAATAAAACGTCAATCTGGTTCCTGTGCCCGCCACTCATTTATCACTCATTTGGAGTGATCAATGAGTGGAAGGGACGGGAACCAGACTTATAGGAGTATTCATAAAAGGAGACATGTCATTGGTCGATTCCACAGGCATCATTAAATCAGAGACATTGAAATGCATGACGATATTTAGCGGGAATAATGAAACCATCGCGCCAAGATGTCAGCCCCCATGACATGAGAGGCATTTCGATCGTGATTCAAAATCGTTAACTGTTGACCATAAATTGGTAAAACTTCAAAGTCATAATAGATCTAAAAAGTAATTCTCACTTTCTCTGTCAATGACGTCATTAACGAGATGGGCGATTCTGTGGCTGTTATGAAATGTTATGGTGAGGGTGACATTGAAGTGGACATCAGTGTTACGTAATCTCAGCTGCGATTCCCAGCGGTTTTTTTCTACCCACTGGTACTGGTACCGGTACCCATTCAATTGGGAAAAATAGCATCAAAATCGAACAAATTGGGAATTTTCTACCAATGTATCGGCAAATGATTTCAACTAAAAGAAAAGGGGGGGAAAAACCAAACAAAACTAGAGCAAAGCTCATTGAAAAGCAACGAGTGGTCTTCTGTCGGAGCTGTGTGACATAAAAACCTTGAACTTGACCATATGTCACAGATGTACTATAAATTTTTATCGTAAGGTATTTGATAAATTTATACTACTCAAGTACATGCGTGTATGATCTCATTCCACGAATCAGTCTTTTGAGGCGCGCGTGTATGTGGGATTAAATTCTTTCAGCATTTAACTTTTCAGTCCCAATAATGAAGAAAAAATTACTATTTAAATTTATGAAATTTATGGCTCAGGACATACAATAAAGGTTTATAGCTGTTACCAATATTTTATCATACAACAAAATTATGATAGGCATAATATTCAGACTGAAGAGAATAATTAATCGAGTTTGAATTATTTATACATACAAATCAAATAAATTGCTCTCAAATCTTCAAATTCAATATTATATTAAACTTTAATATCTATCTGCGTAAATACATGTAGGTATATTATGTACACAGTGCCGAAGTTACATAATTTGGACCAGGGATTCTGAATCAATGTTTAATCAAAGTCATTGTTTTTAAACTATAAAACAACAAATCATTTGAAATGAGACTGGTCGACCATGGTTTTCTGAATATTCTATACGCATGTTTATATTTGGTTTAATTATGATTATAAACTATTGATTTCAAAACATGTTCAGAAATAATTCATTATGTTTGTAAAATGTATCCATTTTCTTTTTCATAACGAAGAATTTGAGTAAAGCTTAATATGTGTTCAGTTAAAGTAGTGTGAAATCACAGATTGCGCTAGTCCAGCAGCGATGATTTATCTCCGATATTAAACACACATTCAATTAGATATGATTGAGAAACGAACTGTATATTAAATTGCAGATTTTAAAATTGATGCCTGACTCAATGCTTTAGAGTTTTGAATTTAAAACAAATCAAACGTAAGACCATGGACGTATAAACAAGTATATACATCCCCGGAAAGACTGAATTATTCAAAAAATCCAATATGATCAAAAACATAACATTCTGTGTTATATTTAGGACGATAATGTTTACTTTGTGTACATGACCTGGTTCACACGTGATGGTTTCTCGAGGTGGTTACGTAATTGTAAACAAAAACAAACCCTGCGGTGTATGTAGATGCGTGTAGTTAATGACTGAGTTATTCTATGCTTGAAGGTTTGTTTCTTCAATTAAATATATCGTTGTTTTAATAACAAACATAGAAGAGATAACCTTTTCCTCTTTTTTTCTTTGGAACGATTGTTTATATTAAAGCTACTAAATAATAAAAAAAAAGAAAGTTGTTGATAAATGATTTTTAAAGGAAGCATATTTAAAGAATATTAGTATTTCATGAAGTCAGATTTATCAATTAAAGCAAGTTTATTTAAGTTATACGCATATTTTTCCCCCTTCACCTACCTAATGATACGGTTACCTGTTTGCGGGTCAACAACCTTTTTACTCATATATAACACAATACTCGAGCAAAATATTATGTTTATGAGATCAATAAGATGTTAAAGAACAACTTTTCCAGCGAAAGCCACATCAAAATATTTAGTACCATTTTTGAGTTATAAAGCGAAAACTTTGAAGATCCCCAGATCCCTCATTTAAGGGGCCAGCCCCTTTTTATGGATATCAAAAGAAAGCTCTTAACATTTTGCACAACTTTTGTTCTACACGTCTTAACAAAATATCTTTAGTTTAAAAGATACTAAGGAAAATATGTGTAATTTTTTGCTCCTTTAGGCGTCCTAATTTTTTAACCCTGTCAACCACCATTTCAAACGCTGTAATCAAAAAACAAAAAACGATGTGCTCAAGCTTATACAGTCTCTGAGCCTTTGTCTGGAAACCGAAGCCCCTAAAACTTCATTCAAAGGGGAATAACTCGTGAAAAGAAGGGAATTTCTGAAATGTAGTACATGATTTTAAAATTGTTCTGTAAAGTTTATAAACCCTGAAAATTTGAGCAAAATCCATGCAGAAATGAGCAAGATATGAAGCTTCAAAGTTAGCGTCTAGGAAAAAAGAAAAGAAAAGAAAGAATAAGAATAATCTTAACCAGCACAATCAGTAGAAGGTCTTCCGTTGTTACGGAAGACCTCAACAAACCCTGCGGCAGGGCTTGAAATTAACATATGCCCGTCAGTCTGTGACTGGTTAAAAGTCTGGCGGACTGACTGACATTTGTTTTAGTCAGTCCGATGGGACGGTTAATTTTCTAAAGCATCATTTTGGAAATTATACTTATGAAAATTTATACACACATTTGGCATGCTTCGATCTGAAGATATCAGACGAATCTGATTCGTAAATATAAATCCCACATTTAAGTGTTACAATATTGTCCGAGGCATATTGAGTTAAATTTCATTTTGATAACATTAACGAAATACGTTTAATTATTTCTGGAAAACTCTGTTGGACTGGTAAATTCTTCTGCGGACTGGTTGAAATTATATCCCATCAGTCCGGCTGGACTGGTGACATAAAAAGTTAGCTTCAAGCCCTGCGCGGTATATATAAGATGCGTGTAGTTAATGACTGGGTTATTCTATGTTTGAAGGTTGGTTTCTTCAATTAAATATATCGTTGTTTTAATAACAAACGTAGAAGAGATAACCTTTTCCTCTTTTTTCTTCTTTGGAACGATTGTTTATATTAAAGCTACTAAATAATAAAACAAAAGAAAGTTGTCGATAGATGATTTTTAAAGGAACCATAGATCACGTTAAAAACTTATTTTAAAAGAATCTTAGCATTTCATGAAGTCAGATTTATCAATTAAAGCAAGTTTATTTAAGTTATACGCATATTTTTCCCCCTTCACCTACCTAATGATACGGTTACCTGTTTGCGGGTCAACAACCTTTTTACTCATATATAACACAATACTCGAGCAAAATATTATGTTTATGAGATCAATAAGATGTTAAAGAACAACTTTTCCAGCGAAAGCCACATCAAAATATTTAGTACCATTTTTGAGTTATAAAGCGAAAACTTTGAAGATCCCCAGATCCCTCATTTAAGGGGCCAGCCCCTTTTTATGGATATCAAAAGAAAGCTCTTAACATTTTGCACAACTTTTGTTCTACACGTCTTAATAAAATATCTTTAGTTTAAAAGATACTAAGGAAAATATGTGTAATTTTTTGCTCCTTTAGGCGTCCTAATTTTTTAACCCTGTCAACCACCATTTCAAACGCTGTAATCAAAAAACAAAAAACGATGTGCACAACTACAATGCTCCTACTTTTCATTTTCAATGCATTTTCTGCTCAAACTTATACAGTCTCGGAGCCTTTGTCTGGAAACCAAAGCCCCTAAAATTTAAAAATTTCCATCCATTGATTTGTTTTATTTTTACTTTTTGGACTGATTGCTTCAATTCATAACTTTTTATTTTTAATTTTATTTTTCCAAAAAAAATTCCCGTAAAACAAATAATAAAAAAAAAAGTTTGGCCTTACATGGCAAATACACATTTTATTATTCCAATCAATGTTTTGTTTTTTGATACTGTGGATTTCCAGATCACCACACTGTGTTTTTTTTTCCATTCCGTATCAGTATCCTCTGAAACTGATGATGTCACAATGCATCAACGCAATGTTTTTAGTGGAAAATATTGATCGCGTCACAAACAAAACTGCGCACACAAAATATAATTTTCCTATATGTTTGTGTTTTTGATGATTTATATTACATTTATCATTTTCTAAATGTGGATTTTAAAATGCATAAGGGGGTATATAATAAATTTATCATTATTACAGTACTAACTTGATCCAAAGAGTTGGATCATGTCTCGTTGACAGGCGTGAATCATCAGATCAAACTTGACGCCAGTATAATATTAAATAATGTAAATCACTCTGTTAAATTGGGGAAGATGTAAAAGTTTATTGTAAAAATTAAAAAATTTGTAGCCGTATTACTTTGGCACTGACAACAGCATTGCAGTCTTTACATCTTGCTGTGGTCTTGTTGTCCTCAACAATATCATAGAAATTCCAAATAGGATCTCTAGGCTTCATGATTGTGTCTCTTAGCAGGTCAAGAAGTGAATGTGAGAGGAAAATTGTGGTATTTCCTAAACTATGTTTTGTTGAAGCCATAGATAGTATGATGGGGAAAGTGTTTTCTATTTCTGATCAAATTCTTTAATTTATCAAGAACTACCTATCATTTCAAATCTTCATTTAACTGTTAAATAAACATTTGAGGGGGTGTATTGGTGATGTTTTCATAACAATAACATGTACACTGGTTTTCTCTGGTCCCAGAGTATGCTAATTAACACCTGTCAACTCTGTTTCCTGAGCTCAGGTACATCTGCTCTGTACATTGCAACACATTGTTTATCTACAGCACCTGTCACCCAATTCATATTAAATCACTGTGTTTATTTAATGTCCAGCTACCTTTTAGTTATTCTTAATCTGTCCAGGTACATGTATAAGCAGATCCTATTGTCTAGTTATGCTATATGTGACCCTCTTTTATAGTTCTGAAGATATTATGATCACAGTTTCAGCAAACCAAATATATTAAACTTATGAAATTACACCTAATTATCTAATGAAAATTATTGATAACCAATTGATCCATATATCATAATGAAAAGACTTAATTTATCTTTGCAAAAAATGTACAATAATAGGAAAATGGACAGTTTAAATTCCAATTGACCAGTATTGACCACTTAGGGAGTATTGATCAGGACGGTTAAAACCGCTGTGACGCCTTGTGTGATCTGATGATCCACACCTGTCAAGTGTCAACTCGATGTGATCCAACTCTTCTGATCAAGGTACTGCAGTAATAATATATACTTAATTACCAGCTCCCCTACACTGTGGTGCCTCCCCCCCCCCCCCCCCCCCCCCCCCACTTTCCCTACACTGTGGTGCATCCCCCGCTCTCCCTACACTGTGGTGCAACCCCTCACACCCCCTACACTGTGGTGGACCCCCCCCCCTACACTGTGGTGCAATCCTCCTCTTCCCTTCTCTTTGGTGCACCCCCAGCCCCGCTCCCCCTACACAGTGGTGCAACCCCCCGCCCCCCTACACTGTGGTACAACCCCAACCCCCAACTCCCTCTACACTGTGGTGCATCCCCGCTCCCCCTAGACTGTGGTGCAACCCCTCACACCCCCTACACTGTGGTACAACCCCTCTCTCAGTATCGTGGGACTCAATTCTCACCACGATGGAACTACAGATGAACAGATTAATAATTACATTAATAGTAATTACTAAACTTTTTGTG
>NC_079171.1:34167301-34184801 GCF_947568905.1 Ostrea edulis
GTGACCAGGAAGAGTAAGCATTCCTTGCCGGCGGTCATACCCGCTGTGAGTCCTATACCATGGTTAGTAAACGGAGTAGTCCGTAGTCAACATCAGGTTGTTAAGAACGGCCTAATAATTGGTATGAAACACGTCAGACATTTGATCTAATGACAGGTTGTATTGGCAAACTAGATCATTATCAATTTCATAACCCCTATATAGAATACAAACACGGGCCACTGGATGTACCAGTGGTGGGATCATGTACCTAGGAGGAGTAATCATCACCTGTCGACAGAATATGCCAGAGGTGAGATCAAGTATAGACCTCGTTGCAGATTGGCATGATCTGTGAGAACGGTCAAATAACAATCCAATTTATCCTTTTGAATTCGATAATATCCTTTTAATACGTTCGATTTTTTCCCGTTCACTTTCCGAATCATCAAAAGCTTCCCTGAAGTGCGTATGGGTAAGTTTCACAACCTCAAGAAGATTATGCTCGGCACGTTTGATATAAGCAAGTGGTGTTCAAAGGAAATTGTACGATATATTCAACATCAAAGCCAATTAAGGAAATATTAATGACTTCGCAGGGAATAATCATTCTTGATTCAGAAATCAATGCGCCATTGTGAATTTATATTTCCGTTTTTTAAGTACGATACGTGAAGATTATATCGTTTGATTGACTAATCACTGGGCAGTTGCATATGTAGAGTTTTAAATTTTATATTAAGATGCAGGAACGGTTGGGTTGTTAACAGTCTTGAATTTAGTCCCAAAGAAGTAAAGCGCTTACTTAATATGCCCCTCCTTTCGGAAAGAAATGAACATGGACCTGAGATTTCTTCTCGTTTCACTAAATTTATTTTATCTAATTCACTTTTTGTTTGTTGGGGAATTGTACTGTCAATGTTCAGCGGTTAGTCAGACTCCCGGGGAGAGGTTTGACGGGGTCGTGGTGGCGGTGGTGGACACTGTTGGACCACAGCAATGCGTCCAGGAATGTCTGAAGAGATCACACCTGTGTAAAGCTGTGAACTACAGGAGAAGAGATCTACTGTGCGAGATGATGTCGGAAGTGGAGGGAACGGAGGTGAACACCGACTATATCAGAATATACACCCCGCAAGTAAGGCTAACACTACTTATTTCTAATTTTCAGTTTAACTGAATGAAATTATTTCATCGTGTTTTAGTTTTCTCCTTTAATTAACCCTTTAACGCCCCGTGAAAATGGTGGCGTTTTGATAATAATCGGGATATAATGAACAAAATTGCATTTTCAAAAAGTAGAATAAAAATTAAACAATTCTTCTACTCAAAGCTTTTCTGTACAATGTTGGGAACTTCTCGAAAACATGCATTCAAAATCGCACACTGTTGCCGGAAAGTAAGAAAATTATGCCGAAATGACAACAATTGTGGTATCTTCTGTTAGGAAAATATTTTCTACAACACACAATAATTACAAACGTATATCATATTCCGAAAGCTTGAAACATTTACTATAATTTTTCTTTCTGTCATATCTAGGTACGGGCAAATGTCATAGGCCTATTTTTTCATAAAAGTAATGTATTTCGCTAGTTAAAAACGAGAGAAATGCATTAAACGTCATATGACATTACATACCGTACACGGATTATAGAACGATGCGTAACTAGATTTACGTGGAAGAAGGTAAATAAATCTATATTGGTAAATCTGTGATTGGGTTTTTCTTTTATGAATTAGAACTACTGTTTTACAACCTAGATATGTTTATTTCCCTATGAAAACACATCGCTTCACACTTCTGTTGCACAATTCAGCAGTTACACGTCCAAGGGAAATTGCAAGAAAGCGAATCATTTTAATTTTATTACATTTAAAATTCAAAAATCCAAGACGAGTAATTAATTATTATATGTGACTGTCTGATTTTGAAATTAAAAAAACACACAAAATCTCAACACATTTAATGACACTTGGAGCAAAAAAAAAGTAAAGAATAAAAATATAGAAGCATAGGTTGGTGCACATTTTTTGGCTTAGTTTGATTGTAATAACTACATTTTAAAATTCATTGAAAAATAAGGGACGTGTACATTTTCTGTGATGTTCAAACTTTGAAATATATTAGCTCTCAATATAGAATTACACAACGTATACAAATTTCCCCACTGTTTGAACTTATTTGAGAATTACATTCCTTTTGGTTTATTTCGTTCATTTTACTTGTAACATCATAAATTAAGTTTCCATTTTCACCATATTTGAAAAGTTTATATCAAGTGTCGTTAGTTTTTTTTAATAATTCTAGAAATTGACGTGTGTGAGATGGAATTGATAAATAGTTAATCAAAGAGCAAGGTTATGCACTAGGACATTGACCCTGATGATACATGTGGAAATTAGTGACGTAATATGTTCTGTGACGTCATTTTCCTTATCTCCGATTGACATGATTGACCGAAATCGTTGAAATTAGCCGTTTTTTATGTCTTTGAAACCATTTTAAAGATCGAGCACATGCAACAACCACAAAGATGTTTTTTGTACAAATTAATCATGTTGAAAAGTCAGTAATGAGCAAAATTTCGACTTGGTTGATAAATGAGCAGACTATTAAATTTAACGTTTAACCATTTCCCGCGTTCATCTGTAATACAAATTTCAACGTTGATGGTGTTCATATTTACAAGTTTAATGAATAAACAATATGCATATGTACAGCATATTAAATTTTATAAGACTCTACGTAGTTTGCATTGAAGAAGGTAGTGTGTAATCAGAGAATTGAAATCTTCGACACAGATATTTCCGATTCCAAATTTTACTCGTTTTATGTTTGATATAGATACGCAATGATATCAACGCAATTAATGTAAAACATGGCAAAGTTCAATCACATATTCTTTTTTATCATAGATAGTTTATGATATGAATTATCCCTCTAAATTGGTGTGCATATACTGTACTGTGGCGGCTAGAATGCGTATCTAAATACATGTCTAAATATGCCTTGCCAGTCATCACACAGGGGCTAAGCCCGTTTTGGGCCCGAACTCTGTGATACCATGAGTCATCATATTCTAATGTACATGTAGGCTAATTATAACTTATTGGGTATGTTGCATGTGTAATTTCAAATGCTATTCTAATATTGTATTAAGAAATATGTCAGACACATCTTATAATTGTCCATCTGAATGAAAAACCCACTCATGATACATATATAATATGTATATTATTAAGTAAGAATTTTAGCATGGCTTTGGCCTGGCTTTTAAAAAAGAATGCACGTCGGTAACCGAATGCAATCGTTGTTTATAAAATAAAAAGTTTAATAATATCGAAAATGAAAGCGCAATAGCATAATTGGTACCTTTACATCAGAGCATAATAGTGCGAGAGTTCGAATGCAAAATTCGGTTATATTTTCCCCGTAAAAATTGAATTAGTAGCAAGTCAAACATACAGGCTTTAAATATATACACTTGAAAATCAATTCATTACCATATATTTTTCATAATTTACATGCTGCAGTACCTGTAGTTTTATGACATGCATGTTTCCTATCAAACCAATTCCAACATCATCGATCTGTCGTTTATATTACAAAGTTGTCGAACTCATTTAGGAGAGGTTACTCCATGATATATATGGTAATGAAATATTTGCATCTACCCTGCAATAAGAGTGAATTTTGGTAGTTGATAGATGAACGATGTAGTATTTAGTACTCTATAGATATCTAAATTATTACTCATTTGTAAGCTACAAGATAAAGTATACGCTTGTATTGTGTGTTCCAAGAAGACAAAACCCGGTGAACCCCGATCATTACATGTAAAAAAAAGAAAGAAAGAAAAAAAAAAAGATAAAAAACATTTCTTAAGAAAACATTTTTAGTAGAAACGAACGACTGCTTAAATTTTCGCAAGCATTCAGTACTACCATAAGGGGGGGGGGGAATCAAAATTCGCATGTACAATTTATGGAAAAACTACATTCTCAAAACAAAAGAATGTGTGGGCCAAAGTCCCCTGTTGCTACATGTACGTCGCTGTAATAATTATTTGTTTATGGAATTACCTTACATTTGTCGATAACTGACGCACGTGTTCTGAGACATAGTCTTATTTAAAAATACAAAATAGCTAGTCATTGGTTACTATATTCATCATTAAATCGTGGAACTGGTGTTGAAATATTAGAACACGATTTTCACACATAAGGATAGCTTTCTCTTACTGCATTTACACTTTAACCACCCCACTCACCGTCGGTCATTTAGCAGTTAGTGGCATGTGCACAAAACTTAATGACTATATATGAATCATGCGCGGATCTAGAGAGGAGGTCTGGACACCCCCTCCCCTCTAGAATTAAAGTTGCATGTAATTTGTGCGCAATGTAATGAGGACTGAACCAGAGCACAATATTATCATTTGTATAAAACTGGAACGATTGTTTGATGTCCCTTTCCCAGTTTACATAATTACCGGTGATTAATGTAAACATTCTAACCAAGCAGTATTCTTGGCTTTTTTTTTCAATTTCAATTTCACTAGAAATCTTTGTGGAAATAATGCAAGTCCTCAACAAAGCTCAGGAATTTGGATACAGATCAGTAATAATATATTGATTTTAGCAAAGCATGATATTTTGTAGCATTGAAGTTTGAACACTCGATATTTTCTTTCTTTAAGCTTCAAATAATTCAAACAGCCGACGTTATAGAAATAAAGTAAAAATATTGAACAATTGTTCAATGTGTTGTAATCGTACACTACCATTATTTGGAGACGGTAGTGAAATGAAGAATTCAAACATAACTCTCCGAAATTTCGCTGCATTTAGATAGATGAAGTACGTCGTCGCGTGTCATTTACTACAGAAGAAAATCGCATATTCCCAGATCCATGGAAATCGTGCAGCATGCAGAAAGTACCCTGAATAGGTGTCTGACAAAATCAAGTGACGAAGTCCTTGTACACAACGATGGTTTCAAAAAACACGGTCTGATGATATCGTGGCACTCTTGCACGATGATGAATATCTAATATGAATGCAAGATCGAATGAAACTTAATTGACTGTTTTATAATAATTTAATTATTTACATATTGTTAAGTATAACATTTTCTACAATTTTACGTTCTGTAGTAATTTTCTTGAAATCGATTAGGTGAACAACGTAAACAAGCATACGATATGTCTCCGAGTGAAACATTACTTCACCGCCGAGTTTCACCTGAAAAAAAAACTTTGGTAAACAATGTGCACCCCTTTCTCACACCAAAAATCCGTGAAAAAAAGTGCATATCATATTCGACAAAATACGGTACTATGCTACACATCGACGTATTCTTCATGATATTCAAGCATAAATATGATGGTTTGATGAGAAAATCAGGAAAAAGAGGCTAGATCTGGTCATAAAATTTTCATTTATTTGTCTCAAATGAACAATTTGCATCTAGATTTTGATTTTTTCCCAGGACCCCCACCCTCTTTAAGAGGGGACAAGCCCCTCCCGCACTCTTCTCTCGTCGCATCGCGACTCGGCCGTCTACTTTCAGCAGCCGGATTAGTCACAAATCAGCAGGACTAGTAAATTATAGATTGTAGTAGTCCTTTTCACTAGTATAGTGAAAAAACTTAGTGTCAAAAACTGATTAGATCTTGCACCTTTCATTATTTTGACAATTGCTGGAAAATGTAAATATCTTTGACTGACGGCATTATATATGCTGATGCACTGTCATAGTGATTGACTTTGGTACTGTTAATAGACAGTCTCTGTTTCATTCATCATTGGAAACTGGCCGAAAAGGAATTGTTGAATGATTTATTAGACAGGGAAATCAAGGTTGTTTTCATATCTCCGATTTAATCGGCATGTACCAAAAGGTAGAAAGGGGGGTAAAAAATATATGATCCTCTCCCTTGCGGACTTCGGACGTGGTTTGAGACAATGAATGCAAGGTGAAGATAACGAACAGTGATCAATCTCATAACTCCTACAAGCAATACAAAATAGATAGTTGGTCAAACACGTACCCCTGGACACACCAGAGGTGGGATCAGGTGCCTAGGAGGAGTAAGCATCCCCTGTTGACCGGTCACACCCGCCGTGAGCCCCATGATTTATGATTCAAACTGTTTTCCTTTGCGTAAATTCTAATGCATTGAAAGATTTGTTATATAAAGATAATTGTCAGGAGCCTGTATATATATTTTGTTCAAATAAAGAGTCTCCAGTAAATAGATGCAAGTGTATATGCTAAAACATTGAATATAATACCGACAAGATTACTTTTTGTAAGGTTTTTCATGGTGTCAGTGTCAACTCTTGTGTATAACTTATCACATTGTTTGTGAATTTTATCACATCCTATAAGGTTCAAATTTGGTGAAATTGTCGTGTGTTGAATTTAAACAAACACCTTTTCAAGTTCGTTTATAATATTTCTGTTCACGTATATTCTGAATGAATTTCATGTTCTTTTTACTACATGTACAATCCAATGTAGCATTGGTTAGTGCGTGTTCCTTCGCTGAAAACATTTAGTGCGCTCGAAAAAAAGAAGAACAAAGTGTACATATACACACAAGAATAACTTAAGGTAACCACGCGCAACGTACATATATGTTATTCATTTAATTTAGATTAAAACAATGCAAATTGGATGTAAATGTAAATACAATGTTAAAATTGAATGAATATATATGTAAATAAGGCTAGAGTGGATTTTTAAATGAAAGTGGGTCAAACTTAATACACGCTAGTTTAATTACAAGCATTATGACCAATATTTTCTTTAAAGTGCCATAAGTGTAGAAATTGAAAATACACTTTTTAACTTGTTCTCAAATGAATGAGAGAGAGAGAGAGAGAGAGAGAGAGAGAGACTCGGTTCCTGTAGATTCCTTTTAGTGTTGTGTTTGAAACTATGAGAAGAGATAGGTAAAACATATAATAGCGAATCTTTGTATTTTTCATCTGTGTCACAATGATTGATAATGATTTCAAATAGGATCACAATCTTTCATTAGACTATTGTTAAACCTTAAACATGTTTCAGTTTTTGAACTTTTATTTTTATTTTACTTTTTACATTTCGAAACCAATGGCAAAGAAAACAATAATTGAAAAAATAATTCTTTTGTCAAAAGCTTTTATTGATTTATATTTCCATATAATCAGAAAAACATTGATTTTTTTTTTATCAATGTACTAGTTTAAGACCGTTTGATATATTTATTGGTAGAATTCCCGAGCTATGCTAAGTCGGTGTAATCATTCAATTATGATGTGCTGTCAAACAACTAACAAAACTAATTGATGTAAATAAGGCTAGAGTGGATTTTTAAATGAAAGTGGGTCAAACTTAATACACGCTAGTTTAATTACAAGCATTATGACCAATATTTTCTTTAAAGTGCCATAAATGTAGAAATTGAAAATACACTTCTTAATTAATTGACAATACATCCTTTCTGAGCTGAAACCCCCTGTAATTAAATCTATATACCCTCACCGTGGAAGACCTACAAATGATTGATGTTTTCATCTCAACATTTGATGAGGAACAGGATTGATCAAATGGTGACGAGTTGCTTCCCCATTACAAGAGTACTACCTTGAATCTTCAGGGTGACATTGATTTGTAATGTCGTGGATTCAACACCGTATTTTGTAGGAAACAATGTCGTGTATAAACAATGATGGAAATTTCAATGACATTACATATTTTCTTTCAACTTTTTCTACACATAATTAAATGTCTGATTTGGTCATTGATGTAGGACTCTGATTCTCGATGAGAGTTTCAATCACACTGCATACTTTCTTTCACCTTTTCTTGTCTCTTATCTTCTCTGGTATAACTTAATGATCCGATGCATAAAATACTTTCAGGACTTTGATTCCCAGAATGAATGCAGTACCTGTCAGTCGAACCAGACATGTGTCACGCTTAAGAGTAACAAGACTTACTGTGTGAAAGGTGAATAGTAGACTTTCTATTTACTGCATGTCACAGCTTCATCAAATTTACTTATGCGTTATATGAAAGGTGAAGATAACGAATGATGATCAATCTCATAACTCCTACAAGCAATACATAATAGAGAGTTGGGCAAACATAGGCCCCTGGACACATCAGAGGTGAGATCAGGAGTCCGGGAGGAATAAGCATCCCCCGTCGACCGGTCACACCCGCCGTGAGCCCTATATCTTGATCAGGCAAACGGAGTTATCCGTAGTCAAAATTAATGTGTCAAAAACATGTAATTTGTACAAACTAGAACTATGCATCTGAAAATCCGTATCGACAATACGTCAACTGTTCATCAAAGGGTGACATGCTGGGTAACATTTAAAATTTTGTGTTGTGAACTGTTCCCTATTTCTTCCATGAGAGATCAATCGAATTTGAGCGATAAAAATCCATTCTCTTCAGATCCATTGATGAATGAATCTCTAATTTGGTTAATTAACACATTAGATTTTTTAATTAGAATTTCACCAAAGTAACGTGGTAAAAATTGTATCTGGAACATTTAATGAAATTCATCTGTTACACAATGCATTTAATCAGTACGTGAATTATTCACCCCGATGTAATAGCGAGGTGTATTCTTGAGAACTGAATTCTAACCATTTATGATTGTCGTTTTTATTGCTAATTAGAAAAAAGAAATGTATCTTTAAAGGGGTAGTGAAGTATATTTTCAAGATTCTACACTGTTTGATAAAAGATGAAATGTTATTAATGTATGGATTTCCTGCTGTTAGTGATTCCCTGGTCAATTCAATCTTGTTGTCCATTTTTATATTGATCATTTCTTATGAGAACATTGCTGACGGTGTATTACCTTCTTCATACGGGGTGTGTATGATGCTATCTCCTCTCAAATCTCTTTGAATTAGTTTCCCCATGAATTTCCATAGACATGTTATGAAATCCTATAATTGAATTTTGTTCTTTTCTCTTTGATTCATCTGATAATTAAATCTTTTGTCGATTGATGTAACACATTTTGCGGGGGTAGCGACTTTTCAATTTAGTCTACCGTTTTAACTTGTTTCAGTGGCTTGAGTGCCATGATATAGGACTGAGATAAAACATCAGCCATAAGTCTTATGTATCACATGCATTGGTGACGACATGTCCGTACGTGGTGGGATAGAAATGCCAGTTGGTAACGACATACATGGAATTAATTAGAATTATCCAATGAAAACGCATAATTCAGATTGATTGATTGATTGAATATTGTTTATCGTCCCTCTCGAGAATATTTCACTCATATGAAAACGTCATCAATGCCGGTGAAGGGCTGTGAAATTTAGGCATATGCTCGGCGCTTATGGCCTTTGAGCAGGGAGGGATCTTTATCGTACCACACCTGCTGTGACACGGGGCCTCGGTTTTTGCGGTCTCATCCGAAGGACCGCCCCATTTAGTCGCCTTCTACGACAAGCAAGGGGTACTGTGGAGCTATTCTAACTCGGATCCCCACGGGATGGAATTTCGAATTATCCAATGAAAGTGCATAATTTAGGTAAAGGAGGGGAAAACAAAACTCTGATATACTATATGGGTAATATTTTGTATATCTTTTCCTCATTAATTTCAGATAACTATGACCCGATGGATTGCGGATCAATTCGTGATATGTTTCCCGCGTTATCCAGCGGAAAGTACATCGTAAGTCTGAGAGGTTTGGGTCACGTGACTGTGTTCTGCGACATGGAAACAGATGGAGGCGGATGGACGGTGGGTGGTACTTTCTATAAAACACGTCAATGTTAAATTACAGTACTTTAAGGAAACTGTGAAAGTGAATATATATTTAGACAGGGGATGCTTACCGGTTTGAGTTGAAAATGAAATTCAAACTGAGGAAATCCTAGTCTCTTGTATAGACTAGATCTTTTTTTTTTTTTTGCCGTTAAATTATCTTGCATTAGAATAGAATTTAATTCTTGAGTAATTAAAACTCGAACACTTATTTTTTATATGAAGTTTCTATTCATATGAGACAATGAACTGCAATATATATCAAAGGGCGATAATGTTTCTTTTATCTCTAGCTCAACTACGTCTATTTTTTTTTCTATCTTCGAATGATTATGATATGAAAAAAGTCTTGATGGTAAACATTTGTCAAGAATTATTCTTCGATGTTCCATACTTTGTCATACCTTCATGTGTTTAGGTCTTTCAGCGTCGAATGGATGGTTCTGTAGACTTTTATCGGAATTGGACAGACTATCGAAATGGTTTCGGCAACTTGTCATCCGAGTTTTGGTTAGGTAAGATGATTTGATAATTAATTTTTTTCACCCTACCTAAATGAAATTGAATGATTGAATCTTTGACTCCACGATGTAGGATTTTAAAGAGGACATTTGCCGCTAGTTCAGAATACCGTATAAGCAGAATTTTTAGCGGTGATTTAATTTGGTATCACTAGCGACAGTGTTGCGATCGCTGAAATCTAATATCTCTAATATTTATTCAATATTGGAGGTAATAGCTATCTTCCTTGGAATTATAAAGCCGCTAAATTAGCTCTCGCTAAATATATATACCCATACTTCATGGAGAAATCGCGATATTTGTCTCGCTAAAAATACAACTTATACGGTATTAGTGGAATTCGGTTTAATATGAAGGGAAAAGAACAGTACTGACTTAATGTTTAAGGCAATGAAAACCTCCACTACTTACTAAAGCAAGGGACGTACGGACTGAGAATGGATATGGTTGATTTCGCTGGAACCACAGGCTTCGCTAAGTACTCCAGTGTTAAAGTCAGCAATGAATCTTCAAATTACACGGTGGAAGTTTCCGGATATTCAGGAAATATTGGTAGGGATTGCATTTTTCAAATACTGCTAAATTTTGGTAACAGACTGTGAACCAACTTTTATTTGCGATTACTTTATTTCACGTTTCACCCATGGTGAATTGGTTTGTGGCGAATAATTTTCGCGATCGAGCCCTTTTTTAGCCTAAGGCAGACATTGAAGGACTGGTTCGCGACGAGATATATTCGCGACGATGAGGTTCTTGTGAAACTCGCAAAATTTTCTCTCAAGTGAATAAAAGTTGGTTTACAGTAAATTTTCCATGGGGTACAACTTCATGGACCTACCCTGTTTATTGCAATATATTATTACAACTATAATAGTACCTGTACATATGTTTAGCTTACAAGAGCAAAGAGCAAAACTAAGTATATCCAATCAAGCAGTATATTTAGAACAATTCCGGAATCTTCTTGAGAAAAATGACATGGGACATCAAATGAATGTCACGTTTCTTTCGATCATGGATCGTGCACACATCAAACAGAAGAAAATTTATATTTTCAGAAACCAATGAAATTGAAGGATCAAATCTTGAATGAATGAAGGTTTATTTACATCATAACTAATCAAATGTGTTTGAAACCTCTACAGAAATATACTGAAAATCAAGGATCTAACTTTACAAAACCGAAATATCCTAGTGGTTAGATGTCCTAGTGGTTGGATATCCCAGTGATTGGATATCCTAATTGATAAATATTCTAGTGGTTAGATATCCTAATGGTTGGATATCCTAGTGTTTAGATATCCTAGTGGTTGATATCCTAGTGGTTGGATATCCTAGTGGTTGGATATCCTAGTGGTTGATATCCTAGTGGTTGATATCCTAGTGGTTGGATATAGTGGTTAGATATGATTCCAAAGCCAGGATATCCAAGTTTGATTGTCAGTCTTAGCGCCTCGTGAAACTTCAGACGTTTAACATAGGTACTGACTGTTTCCTTGCCAAGTAGTAAAAGTGAACGTCGTAAAGTTACCCAAGGATGTCACGTGATATGTTAGGCGTTGACATGATAAAGAACACGTCATACATATGTCACAAGCTGTGGATCAACACCTACAGTTGATGACGTCTCTAGTGTTATTCAATAATATGTAAAAACAACATTACTTCCCTGTGAGAAGAATATTACTAAATAGTAACAATTACACAAAATAGATATACAGTTTGTGCTAAATTCCAGAAAATGCATTGAATGTCTAGACAATAAACACATTCAATACACAGAAAGAAAGATATTTTTAGTTTCCTTTTATACGCCTGTCTTTACAAGGGACGTATTATGGTGCTTTGTCACATCAAGCTGAAACATGCTATGTAGGTTTGTTGCGGGTCATGCTGCAGCTTCGATCCATTTGAACCTCTCTTGAACAATAAAAATGGAAAAATAAATTTGAAAATTTTCAGCTTAAATCCTCTCCATGCCACTTCAAACTGTATCTCGTAACTCCTTTAAAGACTCAATTTTAAGTTAACACCCCCAAATCATAAGCTGCCTGTCAATCAAACATTAACAATAGATCTCAGGTGGAGTCACATCTGCAGACACTGTGGTCTGGAGCTACCCCCAGAGAGGTGTTTTGATAACAATAACAGTCAGTACCTACAGGCATTCTTTAGATGTATACCTGAGTTTTGATAGCATTGAGCTGCTATTTTCTCGTAATTCAATTGTTTTTAAAAAGACCCCTGAACAATGCAATTTCAATATAATTGTAATGTCCCCCCTCTATATACATGTATTATAAATTACACAATTAGAAATCAAACAATAATTTGCACAATAATTTCTAAAACTTGTAACTTATTGAAATGATTTATGTCATCAATTTATGACACCTCTATATTTATATTCATTGAGTCAATGACACACACACACACACACACACACACACAGAGAGAGAGAGAGAGAGAGAGAGAGAGAGAGAGAGAGAGAGGGTGAATGTAGAATGTGTGTCAGCTACCCTTAGGAATACAACCATTATTCAAACACTATGACCACAGAAACTCTACAGAGGTCCCTGAGACAGGTCCTGTGTATATCAAAACTATATTAAAAAAAAAAGCACGGACAGGTACCATGTTCTGTCTGGATCACCTCTGTCTCTGTGTATTTCTTTGAGTGCCACGGGATATAGCAATTAACACCTTGGTAGACCCTGGCCACTCCATGTAAATAACATGTTTAGATTAGGCTCCGCCTACATTTTCACCAACCGTATGGTCATGAGATGGGTCTTTAAGGAATACAAAATAGAGAGTGGAGGACCCTGTGGTGTCTTTTAATTCGCGTTAACAGGGAGATATCGATAAAGATAAAGATAAATTGCCGAGTTGAAGACCACAGAAAGAGATGTTTTGTCTTCTGATGTAAAAACCTATGAATAAACTCGGCTTCATTCGTTTCTTTTATTTTACAAAGTGTTTTATGGGTATTGATGATGCGCATCTGGAATGTAATAATGATTCGTTGAGGATGTAAATTCGTGGATGAGGAGTACATACGAATTCCTCGAAAATTGAACCACCACGAATTCTACTGATTCCACAGTAATCAGGTTTGAGGAAATATTACATAGAGAGCACATGGTCTGTACGCCTAACAAGGGAGAACCTTTTTAGACAGAGTTTGTATGGGTATTGACATGTACTCTGTATGTGACAATGACTTTAATATTCTTCATTTGTTTTGAGAGAATTACAGGTTGTTGAACTTAGTCAATTTGAGGAAATATTATCACGACGTTTTATTTATTAGCAAAAATCATGTTCATTCGTATGTCGATTCGATATATCCCTGTGAACGCGCAATGAAATATCAAGCTATAGGGCTTACGACGGGTGTGACCGGTCGACAATCGATGCTTACTCCTCCTAGGCACCTGATCCCACCTCTGGTATGTCACGGTGGTCCTTGTTTGCCAAACTCTCTATTTCAAATTTTTATAGGAGTTATGAGATTGCTCACTGTTTGTTATCTTCATCTTTAATCAAACATAATCAGGTGTCACCATTTAATGATTTGTTTTCAATTTCTATTTCTTCAGGTGATTGTTTCACCGTTGCTAATGAAGGAAAAATTCAAAACATGCAGTTCACGACATATGATGTGGATAATGATGGCAGTGCAGCGAATTGTGCTGTTGTGTTTAAGGGTGGTTGGTGGTACAATGACTGTTACTGTGCAAACCCGAACGGACTTCACTTGCCGGAAAATACTACCACACCGCTTTTGGGCATTCGCTACGGGTACTGGTCGACAACCAATAAGCTCTTAAAATCGATCGATCTCATGGTGAAAAGAGTGTGAAATGATTTTGTTATTTTTTCAATTTAATCAAGAAAAGAAAAACCTATTGGTTTTAATGATACTATGTGAACATATTTTAATGATATCTAGATTTCAAGTTTCCAAAAATAGATATGAACAGAAATGATGTGAACGGTCAAAAGCGGATGCTTACTCCTTGTGGACACCTGATCCCCCATCTGGTATGTCCATGGGTCCGCGTTTACCCCTCTTTTAAATTTGTAATCTTTATAGGAGTTTTCAGATTGACTACTGCTCGTTATCTTTACGTCTTAATGTAAAAAAAAATGTATATGTCATCATAATTTTTTTCTTCAAAATACAACCTCTGTTGACCGTTCACCTCTGCCCTACATCAGGTAAACAGAGTAATTCATAGTCCAATGTTTTTGTTTTTGGTAGCTGTGCATACTGTGATGGATTCAAATTTTAGTTTAAAAAACACTACCATGACCAATAATATGGAATCGTCAAATCATCAGGTCGTTAATACTGAAGTAAACTTAATGGAATAATTATGAAGACAAACTACCACTGAAACTAAAGTACAAAAGGTAGGATAAAACAGGAGCTGTAAATATTGAGATCCTAATTGTTTTCATGGAATTATAAAAATACGACTTTTCTCGACGAGAATGAGGAATAAACTGAACTAATTAGGTGTTATATGGAATGAATGACTTGAAATTGTGGGATTCTAGAAATACTGAGGAAGTATTCTTTCTCTTTGTCTATTTCTTCACAGGAGTTCTATTCTTGTTTACATTTTTGTAATGTAGTTGTTTGAGTTTAGAGGGTCCTTTAATTACATGTACCATGTAAAACATTACTAGTTGAACTATATGCTATGAATCAAGTGTTTGAAATAAAACATGACACTATACACATGTTGGTGTTCTTTCTTTGTTATTGGTTGGATATTTATATTCTGGTCATTTTACCACGGAGCCTCTTTATCAAATTCAAAGCTTTTGCTTTTATTTATCAATTACTAATCCATATGTTTGTAAATCCACAAAAATACCATGTACAAATTTTATTTTTTATATATATGTGATTTTCATGTATGATATAGATCTACGCAATGAAGAATGTAAGGATGAGTGAAAAGAATATGCCAAAGTCGTTTAAAACGTTTGAACTGTGGCAAGATTAATTCCTAACATACATATATTTTCTGACCGCCATATTCATTTCATTTTAAATTTCTATCTACATCTTGTCTGCTGCTTTCAAAATGGCCCAATGAAGAAAAGGGTCGTTTAATGACCAAAAAAAAAAAAAAAAAAAAAAAAACCCAAACCCAAAACAACCCACGTTTTGTGAAATGAATTTATTCATGAATATTATAAGATTGACTCCTAATAATGATGCTGGGATAAGTCAATTTTATAAGTTTTGATTTATCATTTATTATTAATTCATTATTATTTACAATATCTTTACTTATTTGCCATATTTATTTTTTCCACGTTTTTACTATATCTCGATGTCAGATTGTATTGGTTTCTTATTTTATTCAATCTTTTCATATTATTCTATATTTTATTTTTCATCACAGTTCAACACTAATTATATTGCTTTACACCTCCAGGTACGAAAACGCATTATAAGCCGTCATTATAACGAGTTAACATAGGTAGAAGGAAACATTTCCACACAACTCTCTTAAAAAATAAAAATATCCCATACTGTATAGGGGAATAATTTCACGTTTTTTTTTCATTTTAGACACATTCACGGATTCATAAATTCGCGGATTCGAATCCATCGTCAACTTCCCATATTTATGTAACAATATTCCATTATCACCTGCATATGGTGTTTATATAGCTCAACTCATTCAATATGCAAGAGCTTGTTCTGCGTATAATCAGTTTTTAAATCGAAGTAAGCTACTGACAAACAAGTTGATGGTACAGGGGTTTCAACAATCTTGATTGAAGTCAGCATTTCGCAAATTCTATGGTCGTTATAACGATCTAGTTCGTCAATACAACCTATCATTTGGTCATACTTCGTCATTCGATAACTTTTTTTAAAAATAAAAATATGTTTTTCGGGTTAGTCGGACTATGATGCAAGGTGAAGATAACGAACAGTGATCAATCTCATAACTCCTACAAGCAATACAAAATAGATAGTTGGGCAAACACGGACCCCTGGACACCCAGAGGTGGGATCAGGTGCCTAGGAGGAGGAAGCATCCCCTGTTGACCGGTCAAACCCGCCGTGAGCCCCATATCCTGATGTATGACTATAACAATGACCTGTGTATAAATTGTAAATTCCATGCAAATTCGAACATATTTTCGCCTCAATAGAACAATTGGGGGTCAGGTAATCCGTGTATTTGAAATCAACAGAAGTGCTTGGCTTCTTGTAGAAAGTTTGAAATAAATTTGGTCGGCGGAATATATCCGTGATCTTAGACTAGATCTGATATCGCGCCAACCCAATATATTTCACACTTTTCATAAGAAGTCAAAAACTGCTGTCTATTTCAAATACCCAAACTAGCTTACCGTGATTTAGATATACTGTGACAAAGACCCTAGGGATTTGCATGGTATATACTTGTTATACAAAAATCATTACATTATCCAGACACTCTCGATGAAATTTTGTTTTTGCAAATCTCTATCAAAGTACATTGAACATAAATCTCAGTCAAATGTAAGTAACTCGGGATTTTAAAAATAAATCATTCGATGGTTTGTATTTTTACTTCTATTAATCATGTAATAGATTAATTCCAATTTGTTAATCATCGGCAATGCTCCAATTTCTATATTGGATCAAGTTATATTTGTCAAGATGCATATTAACATAATATGGTGGAAGTAATTATGAAGATTTCAATGAAGAGAGGGATTAGAAGACTAAAAAAATATTTCAAAACCAGGTTTTCTTAAAAAAAAATAATGCACAGTGTTTGTTATCTCTGGCATTGACTCAAAATGCTGAAAAACAATATCAGGGGTGAAATATTGAATTTTTTTCTTTTCTTAAAAATTCCACCTTTATCGTGATTATTTAGCCTGCGGCACATTTTCACATCTCCTGCAAGGCGTCCGTGGCCACAACAAAGCTCCTAGAAGCTTGTGTATTCGCAAATAACACACACCGTGGAACACGGAGGACACAGTGTATCTCCGTGGATTTTCCACCGTGGTCTTTCCACGGTGTGGTGTATAAAACTCGTATTGTATACTGTAGGTTGAACCATAGACATGTAAAATATATCCTGACTTATACCATAGACATATAACATATGTCTATGCTTATACAAGCAATGTAAATAAATGGTGATTTAGTAAATGAATATA
>NC_079171.1:34187301-34207301 GCF_947568905.1 Ostrea edulis
GTGATCTTCACCTTGGAGTTTGAACTACTTTTGACAAACTTTAAAGTAGGTCAACCAATTGGCAGAATACACGCCATACATCATTTGACCCAATAATATGAGTAGGTTGTATCGGTAAGTTAGGTAATTATAACGATCATAGCATTCGTGAAATGCTAACTTTAAACGAGATTGTTGAAACCTTTCTAACACCAACTTGTTTGTCAGTAGCCTGCCTCGATTTAAAATCTTATCATAAGCAGAACAATCTCTTACACATCGAATCAAATTGAGATATATAAACACCATATGCAGGTGATAATGGAGTATTGCTACATAAATATGGGCAGTTGACGATGGAGAAGCTGAAATCATCCCGTTTGTCATAAAGTTGAGTTGTTAGTTTGCTGTCGATATCCAAGACTCTGGTGTCTCTGATCTCGAGTTCACAGGGATATATAGATTTATTACATGAATGAAAATAATTATTGTTCATAAATAAAACGTCCTCGATATCTAAATGTCGAATTGAAGGTCACAGTAAGAAATATTTTCTTCTCATGTAGAAGCTTCTGAATAAACTCTGCTTCATAAGAATATAAAAGCAAATCAGTTAACAAAAAAGCACAAGTCGTGCCCGTGGGAATTCCAACAGACTGTTGGAAGACCTGATCACCAAAGACTACGAAGATACTGTCAATGAAGAACCTATTTTGTATTTGAACTTCAGAGTGTTTGTGCATGGAATCAGAGTTGTGTTGAACAAAGTAATTATTGTATCAATAGATCACTAGATATGAATATTTCCTTTTCCCAATATTGATGAAGAAAGCTAGTGTCTATGATGTCATAAACTGTAGCATTTAATTCATGAGGAATGGTCGTATAAAGAGTTGAAAATTAATGTTAATTTGCGAAAGGTTTTGCGATTTCAAATTGACTGCAAGTTCTTTATAATTTTTAGAATCCGCATTTGATTTATATCACTTCTGGCATATGTAGTCACACAGTAAGTTTCAAGTTTTTCCTTCACAGCTGTTAATATTTTCGTGAAGAGCAATGATAGGGGATTCGTAGAACATTTACTTGGTCCAACAATATATATTTCATTGTAAGGGTTTTTATGAAGTTTAGGGACCACGTATAGGTACGTTAACTCATAGTCATCCATCCCATTCAATGAAATATTGAATTTGTCTAAAGCTGATGCATGAATTTGAAAAATATCATGCTTTGTAACGGCAGTTGGAGAATAAGTACGATTTCCAAATGTGGAATATATTAAAAGGATGTCGAAATTTGGGAATAAAGAGGTCTTATTAGTTGTACATAACTACCAAATTGCAAAATTAGAATTTTGAAGATCGAGTAAAAAAATGTGTTTTCGTGATCTTTTTGATTTGCTTAAGAAGATGTGAAGGGATATTCTACTCTGATTGCCCCTTGAAGAACGACGGTAGGTGTCTGCTCAAACTTCAATATAGGCGTGTTTTGTTTTGTTATCACGGTTGATATCAATATGGGCATGTTTTATTCTATTGTCACTGTAGATATTCGTATGGGCGTGCTTCATTCTATTGCCACGGGGTGTGATTTTAAGACGTGTTTTGTTGACGTGCAATGCAAACTGAATACAACTTCTTATAGGCGAATTACGTGTAAATATTTTGTTTTGGAAAAAATACAATAATCGAGTCTATCTGGAGTTAGCTGTGTATCATTACATGTCCACAGGTTTGATATTTCTCAGTGAAGTTATTCGTGCTTAACCAGCAATGTTACTAATGAAAGGTGAAGACAACGAACAGTGATCAATCTCATAACTCCTACAAAGAATACAAAACTAGAAAGTTGAGCAAACACGGACCCCTGGACACACCAGAGGTAGGACAAGGTACCTAGGAGGAGTAAGCGTCCCCTGTAGACCGGTCACACTCACAGTGAGCGCTATATCCCGATCTGTAATCGGAGTTATCATTATCATTACTTTGAATGAATTATACAAAACAATTTCAGCAAATCTCTTCAGAATGTATTTATTTGTATGTTCGAAATACAGTGTCTGTATTTGAAACAGAAATCACAACATGATTCTTCATTAAGTGTTCTTTTATGGAGGATAAGTTTCATCCAAGCACTGCTATAACTGGCTCTGAACATGGTTGCCTTTCGTCGGCCTTGCTAACTGCCACCTGGTCACAACCTTTTTGTAACACTTTACAGGTTGCTGGTAAACTTCGTATTCTTTTTCCTTCCCTGTAAATATATGTGCATATCAAATTCAGATAAAGATTTATACCAGTTCACTAACAAAGAGCGCAGATTCGCAATGCATTGTTGTTAGTAAGTTCCACGTTGGGGATACAGGTAAGAAAATTTGAATATGAACTAATAACAAATCAACAAAGCATGTATACATTTTTATTGCTTCATTTTTCAAATGTTCCTCTGCAGAAATATGAAAATAAACCGACCGTAGAAATATTACTAACGTCGAAAATCCAGATAAAAGTCCATTACGGATAATAAAAATGTATTTGACTTAAATAGGTGTTAGCGATTTGCTCGGGGCCTGGTGTGTTGGATGGTACATTAAGCTGAAGAGTGGTAACTGTGTGTTTTGACAAATTATGATGGCCGTCGTGCTTTCTGATGGCGATAAATTGGTGTGAATTGTGTCTAGAATAATATGCTGGCAGCTTTGATTATGAAGATATGTAAGGATCCGTATGCAGAGTTTGAAATCGAAGCCAAAGCGTTCGTTCCCATTTTGGCCTAAATCGTTCCGTTCTCATTGGCAATCGTTACGTTCAGCGTTCAACGTTCGTTGCCCAGTCATATGCAGCATATGACCATTGGTGACAGTTAGTAATGTATATCAATTGTTTGCAATTAAAAAAAAGATTTGAGTAAGTCATATGAGCATGATAAGTACTTAATTAGTGTTTATGTAACCTAATATTGAGTATTTAAATGTGTTGTAAATGGCTTGAATCATTGATATATACATGACTCAGTAAGCCGCACAGAATTATCTTGTAAAATAGGGGCATACAATTTTTGATGCAACAATTTGCATTATGATATGTTTGATGATGTACATTCATGTTTTATTGAACTACATGATGTGGTTTGTCTAAAGTGATAAATATAAAGGTTGGTTTGTTCTGTAAACAAATTATCTTTATTGCAAAATTTATTGTATTCTGAAGTGAATTTCTCATATATGATCAGTTTGTCACTGAGATTGATTTGTTAGGTCAAAGAACGAAAATCTTAACGAAAGCAAATACTTGTACTATCATTTACTTATACAACTTTATCATTGTATTTTGCAGTTTCTTACGGTGTTATTGGATCAACGATCATTAATAAATACTGTCCTATATCTAAAAAGGTTGACTACACAGGGTGTGTAAAGGAATGTCACAGTAAAACAATAAAACAAGACAGTTTGTAGTTTCACGTGTGTATTCTCACTTTGTATTCCGTCCACCGGAAGTGCAGTTACATGCAGTGGGGTTCACACTTATGATAACAAGATAATGCAAGAAAGATAACTCTAACTTAAAATAAGCACATACAATTGCATAATGTTACATCTCCCCTGAAATGTAAATATTTACAATATTTTGAATACAGAGTTTCTAATTATAAAGTCTATTAACAACAGCAAGTCTCATTGTTAGTGAATTTCTTACAAACAGTTTCTTTCAAAGGTTCATGATATTTGGTGGTTTGATCACACGTCCAGATCGGGTAGTGTACAAATGAGAGTTGTGGTCAGACTCAGGCATCGATTGTGATATGGGTTGAGTTTTTTGAGTTGTCAGGGTTGGACGTGGGGTGGCTGAGTTAATCGTAGGCGGCAGTGAGTTTTTTATCTCGCTTTCTCTAATATGGACAAATTGGTGGTTGTTAGGTGTGGCAAGTGCAAGACATGGATCAACATTTTCAACAGAATTCTCCCCCGTTTTAAGCAAATGACGGCGGTTACGTCGGTATTCACGTCCGTCAGGTGTTTGAACCTGGTATGAGCGAGGATTGTGTATCTGCGTAATGGTAGCAGGTATCCATATGCCATCACGCCTAAGACGCACTGTTTCACCGGCTTGTAAGGGTTTGAGCGGCTCTGCGATAGATGAATAGTATTTCGCTTGCTTGTCACGGTTTTCAGACAACTGTTTGCGGAATTTCTCATGATTAGCCACATTTGGTTGTAACTGAGCCAGCGTCGACGGTAAGATGGAGCGCAATCTCCTGCTCATCAGAAGTTGAGCTGGAGACAAGTCGGTTTCTAAAGGTGTATTTAGATACTCAAGAATGCCCAGATAGGGATCTGTACGACTCGCCTGAGATTTTGAGAATATATGTTTAATGGTTTGTACCGTTTTCTCGGCAAGCCCATTAGATTGGGGGTGATGTGGACTCGAAGTCTCATGTACGAATCCATACTGCTTGCTAAACTCTCTGAATTCCCCACTCGAATATTGTGGGCCATTGTCTGTAATTAGTTTCTCTGGGATACCATGATGCGAAAAGGTTTTCTTAAGTTTAAGAATAACAGTGTTTGAGCGTGTATCCTCGAGTCTGTTGACCTCAAAATATCTGCTGTAGTAGTCAACTACCAGCACGAAGTCTTGGCCATGCCAGCTAAATAGGTCAGAAGCAAGCACCTGCCAGGGCTGCTCTGGAATACTATGGGATTTCAGGGGTTCCCTAGGGTTGTCATAACGCCTTTCTAGACATGTATTACATTTGAGGACCATATCCTCAATATCAGCCGACATCTTGGGCCAGAATAATATGTCACGCGCTCGTTTGAGGCATTTATTGACACCCATGTGACCAGTGTGTAGGTGACCTAGTATGACCTTTCTAAAGCCTTTGGGTATGAAGATCTTTTGACCCTTAAAGATCATGCCATTAATGACAGATAGTTCATCACGATAATTCCAAAATTCATGCAACTCATTGGGGCAGTCAGCCCGTCGGTCAGGCCAACCATTTCTCACGACCTTGCTTAGTGCTACACATTGAGGATCTGAGTCAGATAAAGACTGAATGTGTTTGAGTTTTTTGTCGCTGATGGGTATGCTAAATATGACGGAATGTATACGTGCATCCATACCCTCTGATAACTCTGGGTAGCTGTCTGATAAGAACTTGCGAGACAAAGTGTCTGCCAACGGTATTTCCTTACCAGATTTGTGGGTTAGCTCTAGATCATACTGATACAACTGAAGCATCATGCGTTGCAAACGTGGTGGTGCAGAGACCATAGGTTTTTTCATAATGAATATAAGTGGCTTGTGGTCGGTCTCAACCATAATACGTCTTCCATAGACATACTGGTGGAACCTTTTGCATCCGAAAAGGATGGCAAATAGCTCCTTCTCTATTTGAGCATAGTTTACCTCCGTTGGTGTGAGTGATTTAGAGGCATATGCTATAGGTCTTCCTTCCTGGAGTAGAGAAGCACCTAGCCCAAATTTTGACGCATCGACCTGTAAGGTTAAGTGCTTGGCCGTGTCAAAATAGGCGAGGACCGGTCCAGGGCTTGAGGTCAAAATGTTTTTAACCTCCTCAAAAGCCTCGTTTTGGGGTTGATCCCAAATGAATTCGACCTCCTTGCTGAGCAATTGCCGCATAGGGGCAGTGATTGCTGCCAGGTTTGGTGAAAATTTAGCAAGGTAATTAACCATACCAAGTATTGTTTCCAGCTCACCTTTGTTCTTGGGTGGTTCCATTTCTTTAATGGCTGAAATTTTACTGGGATCGGGTTTAAGACCCTCTACTGATAACAAGTGGCCAAAGTAAGGTACCTCGGTCAAGCCAACGAACAACTTGTCTGCGTTAAGCTTTATGCCAGCTTCGCGTGACCGCAATAGTACCGATTGTAAGTTTCTGTCATGCTCTGCGCGCGTGGTGCCGTATACTAGAATATCGTCGACTAGTGCTGTTACACCCGGTAAGTCCTCGAATGTCTCGTCAATTTTCCTTTGGAATTCGTCCTGCGCGCATTTGATTCCGAAAGGCATTCTCAAGAACCGGTACCGCCCAAATGGGGTATTAAATGTTGTGAGAAATGATGAACTTTCATCAAGTTTTATGGCCCAGTAGCCCGATCGAGCATCTAATTTCGAAAAGTAGCGAGCTCCGGCTAGTTTAGGAAGAACATCCTCCAGTGTTCTGGATGGGTAATGCGGTCGCAGAATTGCGCGGTTAAGATCCCTTGGATCTAGACAAATCCGCAGTTTGTCTGATCCCGGCTTCTCAGCAATGACAAGTGAGTTTACCCACTGAGTGGGTTCAGTGACCTTAACTATGACCTCCGCTTTCTCCATGCGTTCTAATTCGATTTGTAACTTATCGCGTAATGCAACAGGCACTCGCCTAGGGGGGTTAACTACAGGAGTGGCTTCTCGGTCTATGCGAATACTGCAATCCCCTTTAAATTTGCCAACTCCCTTGAACACATCACTAAACTCGGATAAAACTGCATTCTTATCGAGGGGCGGCTTAGTGGTATCGACGGTGTAAATAAGCTGAATAAGCTCAAGGGCTAAACATGAGGGCATACCTAATATGGGGGTTGACTGAGTTTCTACAATGAAGAAATCAACAACAATGGATCGCTCATTATATGCGCATTTAAGCTTACACTGACCTAACGTTTTCAGTGCTGTCCCGCTGTAAGCTGATAAATGCTTAGTGGCTTTCGTAAGCACGCTTTGAATGCCTAGGCGGTTGTACTCGGTGGCGGGCAAAATATTCACCTGCGAGCCAGTATCTAATTTGAATCTAACAGATGACTCATTTGGGCCAATGGACACATTAACAAATGCTTGGTCAGGGGTCTTACCTGATGTACCTGAGTCTACATGAATAGTATCTACATAGAAATCAGAATCTTGGTCACTACCCATACCTGGTTGTGTGTTTACAAATATTTCATTGACCCTAGCACTTTTAGAGTTATTGTTAGATTGTGAAGAACGACACACTGATGCAAAATGGTTCCATTTTCCACATTTATCACAGCGCTTTCCTTTGGCTGGGCACGTTCCATCCTTGTGATTACGGCCGCAGTTTGGACATTCGCTAGGTTTCTTTGGGTTTCTTGTGGACGCGCGGTTTCCTTGATTTTGTCTCTGAGAGTGCGAGTTACGGCCCTTGGAATATCGCGTAGTTCCCCGTGATCCTGTGGCGACAGCGTGAACTTCCGATGCTGCTGCATTCATGGTTTTCAGTTGTTCACATGAATACTCAATGTTTTGTCCAATCTGAACTGCTTTTTCGAGAGTTAGGTTCTCTCCCTCGTTGATAAGTTTTTCACGAATCTTAGCAGATTTCACTCCGAAAACAATTCTGTCCCTTATCATCTCGTTGGGATCTGTGTATGAACAATCAACAGCCAGTAATTTAAGTTGGGTTACGAACTGATCAAATGTCGCGTCACCCTGCACTTGATTGTTAAATTTGTATCTAGCAAACACCGGATTCAATTTTGGCTGTACATAAGCCTGGAAGTGTTCATAGTATTTATTTAATTTCTTACTGTCGTCCGCTGAGAGGTTCCAAGTGTTAAAAATGTCTCTGCCTTTATCTCCGACCCATAACATGAGGTACGAGCACAGTATTGGTTCGTCTTTCCCTTTGAGGGGTCCATTGAAAATCAGTTCCACGTGCTGTCTAAATTTTTTCCACGCTTCGGGCAGATTTGTCGAGTTCCAGTCCATATGTGGATGCGGGATTCCAGAAAGATCCATAATGATTTGAATTTTCTGACACCATGTAAAGGAATGTCACAGTAAAACAATAAAACAAGACAGTTTGTAGTTTCACGTGTGTATTCTCACTTTGTATTCCGTCCACCGGAAGTGCAGTTACATGCAGTGGGGTTCACACTTATGATAACAAGATAATGCAAGAAAGATAACTCTAACTTAAAATAAGCACATACAATTGCATAATGTTACAGGGTGTGTTTATAATCATTGGTTTTTTAACTTTTAGTTGTTTGTTTTTTACCATAGTAATAAATAACGACTGAACAGTTATTAAAACTATGTATTTTAGACAAACATTTTCTTTCGAAACAGTTCAAACACTATTGACCGGTCAATAGACCACGAGTGAGAAAGTTGTTTCAACAGTTGAAATGTTGGTTCTAAATCGTACTAGTGTTATATAGGAAAAAATCAAGGTGTATAATCTCGGTCTTTCAATTGGAGATGAAACTTCATTTCTATTATGAGTTCCGTCAAAGATTATACCAGACGATGAACTAAATATGAAAAAGAACTTGATACATTGTCAGAATGGATTAAAAGTATAAGAGGAATATTAAAATCCCACATTAGACTTATGAAAACGAAAGTACGTACCATCTATCGTTCTGTGTTTAGTAAACCAGAAGTGATAAAAGGATTAGATAGGTTACATGAGGAATATGTTTTGGTTCCAGCTGACAAAGCTTGTAACAACATATTCTTTGTTTGTAAGGCCCATTATTACGGCTGTATTTTAAAGGAACTTTAAACGGCATTAATTCCATTTTGGTAATCGTCCTTATACTCCAACTGCCCTTTTAAAAGATCAAATTCTTCAACACCATGCTTCAGTTCTAGACACATTTAATATCCCAGTCAATGGATCGAATGAACGTGAATTACTGTACCTATTAGTCTGTACTGAATTCCTAAACTACATCAAAACACTTACAAACAACGATACATTGCTGGATCCCGTAATTGCTCTACCAAGCCCCTATCTTTACTCCTCAAGAAAATATTAACAGCTGTGAAGGAGAAACTTCAAACTTACTGTGCGACTATACATGTATATGCCAAAAGTAGTGTTAATCAGATTTGGATTTTAAAAAATTCTAAAGAACTTTTAGTAAACTTGAAATCGCAAAATTAAATTGATAACATCAAAACCTATGACTTTTCAACACTTTACACAACCATTCCTCACGATAAATTAAAGACCAGACTTTTTGACATTATAGACAGTTGCTTCTTCAACAAAAATGGAAAACGGAAATATTCATATCTAGTGATCAGTCATCCAAAAAATTTCGTTGTTAAACACCATTCTGATTTCACGCACAAGTACTCTGATGTTGAAATAAAAAATATGCAAGAGTTGCCAATATCTTCCTGGTCTTTGGTGATCAGGTCTTCAAACAGCCTGTTGGAATTCCCATGGGCACAAATTGTCTTCCTTTGTTAGCTGGCCTGTTTCTATATTCATATGAAGCAGAATTTATTCAAAAAGTTGTACGTGAGAAGAAAACATCTCTTGCTATGGCCTTCAATTCGACATTTAGATATATCGACGACGTTTTGTCTATTAACAATCATAACTTTCATTTATATGTCGATTCGATTGATTGATTGATTATATCTTGCTTAACGTCTCACTCGAGATTTTTTCACTCATATGAAGACGTCACCAAGACCGGTGAAAGGCTTCAAATTTAGGGCTATGCTCGGCGCTTACGGCCATTGAACAGTGACGGTTCTTTAGCGTACCACACCTACTGTGACGCGGGTCATCCGTTTTTAAGGTCATCTCCGAGAACCCGTGACATTTACACCTGATGCCGAGCGTTTGGCGATGGAACTGTCACTACCTGTTTTAACGACTTAGGTGTGTCGCGGCCGAGATTCGAACCCCGGGCCTTCCGCATGCGGGACGAACGCTCTAACCTCTCGTCCACCGTGGCGGTCTATATCAATTCGATATATCCCTGTAAGCTGGAAATAAAAGACACCACAGAGTCGTCCACTTCTGCTTCATACTTAGATATTTTATTGAAAGTAGACATTAATGGCAAACTGACAACTCAACTTTATAACGAACGGGATGATTTCAGCTTTTCCATCGTCAACATCCCATATTTATGTAGCAATGCAAGGTGAAGATAACGGACAGCAATATTACATCATTCCCTGCATATGGTGTTTATATCTCTCAACTGAATCGATACGCAAGAGCTTGTTCTGCGTATGGTCAGGTTTTAAATCGAGGCAAGCTACTGACAAACCAGTTGATGGTACAGGAGTTTCAACAGTCTCGATTGAAGTCAGCATTTTGCAAATTCTATCGTCGTTATAACGATCTAGTTTGTCAATACAACTTATCATTGGGTTAAATGCTGTCTGACGTGTTTCAGACCGATTTTTAGGCCGTTCTTGGCAAACTGATTTTGACTACGGATAACTCCGTTTACCTGATCAGGATATAGGTATCACGGCGAGTTTGATCGGTCGACAGGAGATGCTTACTCCTCCTAGGCACCTGATCCCACCTCTGGTGTGTCCAGGACCCCATATTTGCCAACTATCTAATTATATTGCTTATAGGAGTTATGAGATTGATGGCTGTTCGTTATCGTCACTTTTCATTTTGCTATTTGATAGTATTTTAATACTATATTTTTGTAAGTATTACTATATATATATAGATAGATAGATAGATAGATAGATAGATAGATAGATAGATATATATACTGTTCGTTATGTTCACCTTTCATGCAGGTGATCATAGAATATTGCTACATAAATATGGGAAGTTGACGATGGAAAAGTTGAAATCATGCAGTTGATTGTAAAGTTGGTTTTTTAGTTTGCCGTTAATATCTATTTTCGATAAGATATCTAAGAATGAAGCAGAAGTGTAAATTCATAAATTATTTTTAAAACATCTTATACACCTCACATAGGTAGTGACTGTTGTAGTGTTTGATCTTAGAAATGGAAGTCCGCATCTTTCGGATTTGTTTTCTCTTTTAAAAAAAAATTGAGGAGGCTCCGCAGCACGTTCGACGTTAGGACGATGACAAACCACATCCCTGAGCGACGAGAAATAACAAGCAATTTGTTAGGTCAGTACCTTTAAAATGCATGTATATAATCTGAATTTAGTGTGTTATTGTTGATTTTACAAACCCTGAAGCGTACTACTGCACCAGAGGACCACTGAGAGAATGCAAACTGTTTGTGAACGTACGGTTTTTTATTTTAAAAAAAGAACGTTGAACGTTTGTACAGAGCGATTCTCGTTGAGATCGGAACAGTACTTATCGATAACGGAACCCAATGAACCATGAAGGCGGAAGATGAAAAAATTGGGTCAAGATACGAACGAACAGTTTTGCCTCGATTGTAATTCTGCATTTTAGACACTTTCTGCACTTTTTACATGAAAAAAAATGAAGGTAGCGAACAGTAACCAACCTCATAAATCATGCGAGGAAGAGAGATGGGTGAGATAATGTTACTGTCTTTAAAGTGGAACGAATGGGGATGAAAATTGATGAAAACATAGCGTTACGTGTATATGACTACAAGTTTACAATATTTATTTGTGTACTTCAGTTCGTGCATAGTAGCTATTTCAAAATTACAAACACACTATGAAGTCATTTCAGATTCGCTTTTAATTAAATGGACACCAGGAAACTCAGAAATATCAGTGGCTTCTTGACATAAGAGTGAAATATGCTACTTCAGACAGTCATTTTGAAGTATACATGTACAATGTTGGTTGTTTTGTTCTAACTTTTATATTTAGATATGATAGACATTTCAATTCCAGGAAACTTGCGGTTTCACATATGAATTCCTACTTTCGGTACTACTGAAAAACAACGACCGTTTTTGAAACGTCAGTCCTATATTTAGTTACGGAAGAATTGATTGTATTTATTAAAAGTATATTTTTGAAACTAATCCAGTAATGTTTAACTTTGCAAGAAACTATATTTTTTGCATTGTGACATTTAAAGGTTTGTGATGTGCCTTGACCCCAGTGTGGAAGGTTTGTGTATTTATATGCGATTTTTAGTTTAAACCTTTGAGGGGTTTTTACAAGATTGCAGTTTTATAAAACTTCTATAATGCATAGACAGAATACGCTTTAAACCGCTAGATATCGTTCAGGGTGTAGCTGTAGCACTCTATCGAGTTACAGCGCATTTTGTCAGCGCAGTAGAGAAGTCGGTATAAAGTGTGATATATCCCTGTTTTACCTTGGAGAGGAGGACTTCTGTGGTTGAGTGGTTAGAGCATCACGGTCAAAATCACACGGCCACTGTTCGACGCGGGTTCGAATCCCGCTCGAGCCGATAAGTGAGAAAATTCTCCGAAAGGTTTGCGGTAGGTACATTGTATCTGGATTCTCTCTTCCACCAATAAAACGTGGGCGCCACCAGATAACTGAAAAATTGTTGAGTGTGGCTAAAAATAGCAAAACAACAACAACCTTGGAAAGGTGCAGGGCTGCAGAGAATATCCTCTATGTCGTATGGAATAAAATTCTTAGGGGAGGGGTATCGACACTGGTCGGAAATTAATATACAATATATCTAAATAAAAACAAACTTCAATATGTATCTTATATAGTGAGAAAGCAATTTTTGTAAAAGGTAAGGGGGTGATACATTGGAACTCTTGCGAGACTCGATCACATGGTATTCAGTTTTACACATTAGCTACTGAGATAACCGGTAAAGCAATAAAAATTTGACAGACAGCGGATACGTCACTGATGTATATGAATTTTCATTAATGATTCGATAAGTCATTAAATAGGACGATGTGTTATTGCTTATAGATAACAAACAATGGGTCCGAACTCTGTGATACCATAAATATAGAAAGGAGTGTAACTCTGACCCAGAAATCCATTCGCTTCAAATGCCTAAAAATCAGAACCTCGATGTAATATGTGTAATTTGATGGTATCCATGCATAGACTGGTGTTTAAACTACTTGCATGCCAAATGTCAAGCCACAGATTATCAAGATAACAGAGATATACGTCATCATTCTCTCGATTTTACCTGCTCATTTTTCACTCGTACAGTTACTGGTCCAGGTCACCGGATGTTATCTCGTCTATGACAGCAGCAAAATTCAGATTAGTGTGGTAGAGTTATACTCCTATATGGTATCATGGAGTTCGGGCACAAAACCTGCTTAGCTCCTGTGGATCAGGGTAACCCACAGTCCAAATCAGTGTGTATAGAACGGCGTAACAAATAACATAAAACAAGTCAGACAGCACTTGACCTAATGACAAGTTATAGTTGCAAGCAAAATGATTATACTAACAGTAAAATTTGTAACTGCGAAAAGCCGACTTTAAAACCTCTGTAACATTAATCAACTTATTTGTCAATAATATTCCTCCCTAATAAAGTTCATTGTCATTGTATAGATTAAGACATTTTTTATTGCAATGTATTATCTAAGAAAGAACTTTTAGTCACCACAAACTCCTGTATGTCCAACAATTATGATTATGAATATTTGTCTTGATAAATGAAAACAACGTGTTTCACAAAAGAACACATCAAAAGTATTTTCAATTTTTAAAATTGCACTTGGATTACAAAGTCTTGCCTTAAGATATAAAAAAAATGGAACTTGTAAAATTCCGGATTATAGATCGGGCTTTTGAAATATCGATCAAAAATACTAAATTTTCACACAAAATTTCAGGTAAATTAATTTACATATTTTTCTGCTCTCTTTCAAAAATCATATCAGCCAAATTCATTTCAAAATCTTAAGTGATTTTTTTTGACGGGATATGTTTAAGTAATCAATGTATAATATATTTGAACCAATGAAATAATTATTGTATCCGTTATGACACCCTGCATAGTTGTGGTTTAATGCTGTGGATTGATTATAATTTGAATTTTTAAAAAATAACTTTAATACGTATTAACACTGTTCGTCATCTTTACCTCTTCATTATCAACACGGAATTATTTTACCGAAATGATAAAAAAAAAGATGTTTTCTGATTTCCCCATAGGCAATCACTACACCGGCCGCTCCTGTGATCGATTATAAGTCCGATCTCTTATAGTGACGTCACAAGCTGTAGGTGAAAGGTACTACAGAGGATAGACAAAATACGATTACATTCAACTGCTTTATTTCTTGTTTCTAACAAATCTTTTACAAATCATGAAATATGTAGTATCACAAATGCTTCAACAAATGTCATGGTATATGTGAAAGCACAGAGAAAATATATGTAGTAAAATGTTCACAACAAAACAACTCAGGAAAAGATATTATAGACTCTTTAAGGTACTCCATCCTCATGTGACTATCAATATTACTGGTTGAAAGTAGGAAAACTATTAATTTCCCCCTCAATATAGTTTAATGCAATTAATAACCATAAAAAAATGTGTCTGTTCCCATCTTTTAAAGATGTCAGACATTTCAAAACAGAAGTATGGGTCAACATAAGAAAATCACACATTTTCGCAAAACAATAAAAAAAAAAATAGATACAATATAATTGTTAAAATGACAAAGTTTTAATGTCAACAGTTTAGAAAAACTGCTAATTTATAAATATGTATTAATCATTTGTGAATATTAGGGAAATCATTGTATGATAGACATACAGCAGAGGCAATACCAGCTTAATTATTTCCCTTGACATTTTTTATTATTATAAATAATGGATTATCTATGGAAAATATAAAAAAAAAATCATTATCAATAGTTTACCAGACTATGTATTGTATCCAGTGAATAAATTTCCTCTTCAAAATATATTCGTATCATGCACAAAATTTGATTTAATAAAGAACGATTTTGGCGAAAAGCTATGTCATCGCACGAGTATCGAACAATCTAAAAGATTTTGTTAAAAATCATCTAGAGATATATGCAATCAATGAAGTATGTGTGTGACTAGAGATCAAAAATATACATGGGAATTATATGTAAATATCACATGTATGTAAATAATCCTCTCAAATTCAGGGTGTTTTTTTAGTAAATGTAATGAATAAAGAAAAACGTACTGCAAAAATAACTTATTGCTTCATATGCCATACAATTTTGCATATATCTAATATGTGTACTGCCCTGATATTGTGAATCAATATCCTTGCAACGTGTACAACTCAGATATTCTGACACGTCACACAGTTAGCGACATGAGCGGGCACAACACTCCTCACTGAAATCTTGATCATATCCCATTGGAACCTCTGTCGGCTTGCTTGTATCGTCATCAAACTTCCGGCACGTGGAGAATGGCGGGGAATATAAATGTAAGGTGACTGCTCCGTCCACGTGGCTCTTGTTTCCGACTCGATGAAAACCGTCTTCGTCTAGATAAAATTATACTATTATTATCATTATACAGGATTTATAAAACGCCACATATAATGTAAAATTACTCTAAAGTGCTGTACAGGATTATATTTAAAAAATTTACAGGTAAATGACATGAATTTACAAATGTATGAAACATATCAGGTACTGCCTATGAATTAAAAAGAAGAATTAAAATTATCCTGTGAGCATATCAAAATTTTAAGATTGCTTGAGAAACCAATCCAACATTGTATACAGTCAATATAGTAAGATTGTTAAAGATCTAAAAGAAATCTGGATTAAAAAGTAGCAGTTTTAGACACAAAATCAGTATTGAATGAAATCATTATTAAATATGTCTCAGAATCTTAGTATGTTGATTAAGAATCGTTTTGTGTCCATTATGTTTGTACCTGTGATATGTTTGGACCCCGATACTCACCTGTGATATGCGCCACGTCGTTAAGTTTATATATTCGATCATCTATTTTCTCCATTCTACATCCACAACAATCCTGACATGACGTCACTTCCGGTTTCTTGTACAGTTCCTCGTGTACCTCTCCCTGTAAGGTCTTCATAAAGCAGTGGGAGTTAGGGTGATCGTGTATGGGGCTTTCCTGACCCGTATTCCAACACAAGATCATCAGGTTATAGAAACCATTGCCTTTATCCAGCAGCGTCCTTGTATACCTGTCAAATTAATTATAGACAAATGACGTGACGTAAACATGCAGCGAGTACTGTTTTACTAATATCTACTAATATTTGTTAATTAGATTGTTTGGTACAATCTGTACTAACTTCTGCAAAATACATTATATAACATACAGTTTAAATTCAAAATTGTACCGGTGTATGATCCGGATTTAGAGTACCCGTCTGACGTCACTATCTGCGGTATGTGTGAACTTCCCTGTAATAGCAAACTCATGATAAACCCCATAAACATTCAAGGCTTTTTGGAAGTCTAGTAAGTAGAATTCCATCGTGATTTTTAACTTTGCAGAATAAAAAAGGTATCGGTCTTGCGTTTATCTCTTTATATCCTCCTTTTTTGTGTATGCGGATTTATATTGGCTGCTTTATTGACCATTTATCGTCTAGAACAAAGGCTATTAGCTTATGTTAAGAATTTGTAAAAGTTATTGAACAGAGGGAGAACAACCTAAAATAAAAGTTTAAGAAAATATGTGTTGATTTCTCCTACATCTAATCTCTTAATACTTCTCCTACATGTAAAACTTATACGGTACCAATTTCGATGCACCAGATGCGTATTTCGACAAATAATGTCTCTTCAGTGATGCTCAAGCCAAAATTTTGAAACCCGAAATAACAATACTTCTAATTTCTCCTACATCTAATTTCTCCCTCATTTAATTTCGTCATTTATTCACTTTGTGTCTGATATAATCTGCGCGACTTTAAGATTTTTAGACGGAGGCTTACAGATGGTCAGTCTATTACAGGTGGTCAGTCTATTACAGTTGATTTGTAGGTGTAAACCAACTCCCCAGAAGAACAAATACGCGTGAAGGTGAGAGCCTCCTTCTGAAAACACTGCGAAATTTTAATTTTGAGCTATCAATTTTTTAATTCTAAATTTTGTTTCCTATTTATATTCATTTCATTTGCATCTATTGTTTTTTTTTTTTTTTTTTTTCTATTTCAAAATATTTCAATATACATGTAGTTCTAAATGTGTGCGTGGTTTAAGCAGTAGATTTAAGCTACTTACTTGACATCGCTCCATTTCACCTTATCCTTCCAGTCCTCGGGGCGACTTTTATACTTTGAGAGCAGTTCCTTGACCAACTCCACGGCCTCTTCCCTCAGTCCGTTCCCCAGGACTGTTCTAAGTTCAGATTGTAGCGCTTTGAGATCGTAGCTCTCCATTCGTCTGTCAATGTGAACAGTTGTTTAACAGCCAGGGAAAAAGCCCGCCACTTTTATATCCAGTGTGCAATTTCTTCTACGAAAGAATATTTTTCCGGGAAAAAATATTCTTTTTATAGATATAAGCAAACAAATTTCAAACCTTGCGTTTTATATGGTGACAAATATTTTGGATTTTCATAGGCGCGGCTTGTTTTGGTTTCGGTTTCTGAACAGTGTGAGTCTAGAGCTAGTGTGATCGTACGCTTGCTAAGGTTTTCAACGACTGCGCTTTATAAATATATTCCTTTTACTTGCGTTCATTATTACATCTTACAGTTGTTTTTTCAACAAGCTTCATTTTTTTTTTCATATCATAAATTAATGATTGATATAAATTTCAATTAAACATTGGTAAAATTAGAAAATTATATTTTCTAAAAAAAAAAAATTATGATCAGAAGTTTTAAATGGTGGCTCGAAGATCGCATTGTACGTTGTTTTTGGGATGTTATCGATACGTAAATCTGCATTGAAAGAAATCTGAGACAGGTTATCACAAAATCTCTCTCTCTCTCTCTCTCTCTCTCTCTCTCTCTCTCTCTCCGTGACTTCAGAGTAAGGCAGGTGTACGAATACCGTCCGGCGCCACAATATTGTTTGTCAAGGACTGTCAGCATTTTTGTGCCAAGCCCAAGAAACATAAACAAACAAGATAATCGACTTTCGTTTTCGGAGTTTAGATCGTGTTTGTATTTTAATTATTCAGTGACATGTACGTGGGGTATAAAGATAGTGAATTACATTTTCTCAATATTTAACTATTTTTTCCCCATAACATTTACTTAATTGTTCGTCACCCAGTGTACCCGACGAGAAATCATGAACATTGTATATACCGGTGTGTGTATTGTATAGCTATCAGTGTATCGGTATATCTATTGGTATATATTAATGTTCTCAATGACCGTGTAGCCTGTGACAGCGTGCGTTGATTGATGTCACTCGCTACACGTCATTGAGGATGGAAATGAGATACAGTTATTTAACGCACATATTTAACGTAGCTCTAACACTTCATTGTTATTTCGGATTTCAAACATTTCGGTTGAGCATCACTTAAGAGACATTATTTGTCGAAATGCGCATCTGGTGCATCAAAATTTATACCGTATCAGTTTTACATTTAAGAAGATCATGTACAAGATACACATTGCATTTGAAATAATTCATATACAACACGGAAATAGCAATTAACTCTTAAATAAACATAACTGCCCTGTAAGTGAAGAGATAATTAATATAAAGCACAGAAATTTTTCACTTTTTAAAAATGTGTATACCCACTCCTCTCTTACTACAAGGAGTATGCTGGCGTATTGTATTGTTTATTGACCAAGAGATATTGGTGTATTTTCAAAAATGAAATTTACATTTCTTATATTTATTTATTTTCATCTTTGCCCATCCTCCTGACCATTGAAATAGTCGTGTTGTGTCTATCGTACGCATATTGGTCATATTAATTAGGAAATGATTATCATTTCAATTGGTACATATATTGAAAGCAAACATCATTAAAAATGTAAATATATTGCAATGTTTTTTTGTTTGTTCGCTTTTGATATCACAGTGTATTACTATATATAATTACAATGATAGCCATTTACCCAGGAGTACCAGGCAATTGTGAATAATGCATGTATGAATCTTCATAAAAATAGTACGTCTATCTCAATGTCTGGGGCCCCGTGGGGATTCGGATTAGAATAGGTCCTCCGTACCCTTGCTTGTCGTTACAAGAGGAGACTAAATGGGAAGGGGGGTGGGAGTCTTTCAGATGAGATCACAAAAACCGAGGTCCCGAGAGGGACGTTAAACAATATTCAATCAATCATTAATAACTGGGAATTCAGACAGAAATTAAAGTAGATTGAATTTTAAAAAAATAAATATATTTTTAAAAATACATGATATTACCGCGCTTCATGAAGTGACCTGAGGCGCTGCAGTTAATTCATACCCTCATGTAATTTCAAAATTAAAAGTATTTCTTAATACGACTAACTTTCGCTTTACAGATTACACAGCGATAGTAATTCTGGGATCAATCAGCAGTGATCATTCAGTGAATGCTCAGGCAATGTAATTTTCTGATTCAAAATGAATAAATCGATGATAAACTTCGTTTTGTGTGTCAAACAATTGGTACTTTGATTGACTGGAGGAAAATCTTCGATACTACATTTTTCCATCATATCTGATATGTATATATTTATAGCAGGCATTTTACGGGTATATCCAACATGCCCATCTTTTGGTGTTATAAATAGTGTTTACTAAATGTCGTACTACGAAAATCGCTGTGTTACACGAACTACATTTAACTTGGCTTAGTTACAAAACATTTATTAGAAATACATTATTGACAGCACAACTGCATATATTTCACGGGACAAGGAACATATTATGAATACGACTTCTCGAGTAGACACAGTATGTTTACGAGGAACTATAAATAAAATGTTTGTCATCGGAGAACGCGGAACACACCACTACCGACGTGACTTGGATAATGTCCAGACAAACCGAAACTTATACTTGTGTATAAAGGAGCGGATCCTACATAATTTACAAAGAAATGTTTTAAGTAGGTACATTTTAAAAGTAAATTCACAGGTAATAAACCAGTCAATAATGTGATCATCATTCTGTATTGTGGATAAAATAAACACGTCTCTCTCTCTCTCTCTCGTTAAATGACCTCTATCGCACAGTTTCATGAACTATCATAACGACAAAAGAATTTAAAGTGACAAGAACACCCAGAGCACAGAGCGGGGACGCGTTGTTGTGAAGTGGAGAGAGTTTTAACTTTTCAGGACCCTCTATACACAATTTAGTATTGACTACTCAATCAAAACATCTGTTATGTATGTGATACAGAACACACGCGGTATGGCATGTCAAACGTTGTAATATTTGATCTTTTCC